>NC_056737.1:600516648-600646648 GCF_019279795.1 Protopterus annectens
GATTGTGATACAAAAGACCTAGCAATACAGACATAGCAAACCCTGGTCTAACTCCAATGCAAACATCAATCTTGCAATGTTTTGTAAAGGTGTACACTAAAGACCATGATACTGCTTCAAGAATTTATCTAGAATCCAGTTGTGTGAAGCAATCAGCATTTCTCCTAAATGGAACTAGAAGCTGCTTACAGAGGAATGAGTAATGGAAAGAGCCTTGCATATCCAATTAGAAATAGTTTGGAAACAAGAGCCCCCAATAGTTTGCTCTAGAAAGAAACAGTTGATTCGACTTCCTGATGGACTTTGTTTTGTCCATGTAAAATCTGGGATACCTATGGACATCCAGGGAATGTAGATCTTCTCCTCTTTGTTCTGAGAAGAACAAAAATAGCCAAGTTAATGGCCTGATTCAAGAAAAGCTCATTAACAACCTTAGGCACAAGAATGACTTTCAAGATGACTACACACTCAACAACGGCTTAATTTCAGCTTTCCTGGTGTGAAAAAATAAACAAAGATAAGGGCCAGTAATTCAACCTGTTTTAGTAAAATTCAGTTACTGGCTAGTAGGTAAACTGCCTGGATGCCAGCAAAGAAACAGATAGCCTGAAAGAAAATCATATAGAAAAGGTGGAGGGAAAACACTGACTGGGAAGAATTCTGCAGCTGCTCAGCAAATAGCAGCTCAAGCTCCAGTTTTGGAACAGCTGACTACCAGTAATTTTGAGGAATAAGAAGTAATATGTGCTGAGAGCCGATTAAAACAAATGAAACACTGAAGGAGTGTATCAACTCAAACAACAGAAGGCTGGAAAAGATGGAAACAGCTTTAAACAGCTATTCAGATGAACTGATAAAACTGCAAAAATCAGATGTTGAAAAGAAGAAAAGGCTGGCTGAATACAAGACTGCTCAAGGAGAGTGGTTTCAAAAAATGGAAGAGTTAAGAGGACACAGCACACAGAGAAAAAAACTGAGATTTTTCTGCTCTACCATTGAGACTGGATGGAACAGCCTGGATTAATTTTATGAAAGTACAGATAAGTAACTGGTATTCCACAGCAGGATTTGTTAATTGAAAGGAGACTGTCTGTATACTCCAAACCTGGCCACAAGAAAGCAGTCATGACCTGTATTAGTAAAGATGCAATCATACCAGCAGAAAGAGCTGATCCTGACAAAACTGTGAAAGAAGGGCAAAGTACTAAAAATCGGAGACAGTAGAGTATTTGTGGAAAATGTTTGTCCACTGTACACTACACAGAAGAGAAGCAGCTTTATCCCAATAATCAGGGATTGTTGAGAGGCAAGTGTGAGATTCACGCTTTTGTATCCAGCTGTGTTCAGAATATTTTTCCTGGAGATCAAAGTAATTTTTTGATGCAGAACAGGCTAAGGAAGAAATACAATAGTTTATCAAACAAAAGTGAGACTTACGGAAGGGGATTCTGCATCTTACTTTTCTGATAATAAAGCCCACAGAAAGACTGACAGTGAAACATTTTCCAATGTTCCAAAGGTAAATGCCTGAAAAAGCAAAGGAGTTCATTACAAGAACAGGGAGTACACCTTGGACTTTAACGAGAATCTAGGGCTGGCACATGGAGATGTAGAGGAAGGCCAGCAACACTGAAATTAGTGAATAAATCTGACACTCTAAAAGCAACAATCCCATTTGTGAAACATGGATTTACAATAAAATGTGGCTGAGAAACACTAGATTATTGTTGACTTTGCTACATGTGTTGGGGACTGACAGGCATACACCTCACTTCTTGTCATTAATGTTTGGAAGGACACAAAGGAAAAAAGTGAGTGAGTAAAACAATTTTATGCAACTAATGTTAAAAACAAAAACACTTCACAATATAAATTGCGGTTATATAGTAAAGCATTTCAGTGACTGTTGTATGTAATAAATATAGTAAAGTAAGCAAGTATTTTTTTTTTTTACTTTCAGAAATGTAGGCATTATAATGTAAAAAGAGAAGAAATGCTGGCAAAAGCATGTTCAAGTTAACAGGCTATAATCTTGGGCTGCTGGGGTGGTGGGTGGGTGGAGTGTAAAAGTGCGCTAATTATTATATACAGCTGAAATGTTTTCTTTCACTTTTGCACAGGTGAATGTCTGGATTAATGTCCTTGGCTTAACCTACTGGTAGTTTTTTTTTTGTGTGTACAAAAAGTGGGCTTTAAAAATGAGACACAACATTGTAAAATTTTGATTTACCAAATAAATGTTTAGTGTGACCTGACAAGTCTACAGCTGGCGGTGGCTGTACTGTCAATACATTTCCATAGAAACAAGCTGCATGAAGGTGAAGACAATAACTCAAGATGTCTGGATATTGTTTACAGACAGAAAAGTAAAATTAAAAGGGCAAGCAGCT
Organism: Protopterus annectens; assembly: GCF_019279795.1. Lineage (NCBI taxonomy): Eukaryota > Metazoa > Chordata > Ceratodontiformes > Protopteridae > Protopterus > Protopterus annectens. The sequence continues at coordinate 600,519,039 of NC_056737.1, forward strand.
CAGTACAAAAAAGTCTGAAATTACAGGAAATAAATAAAGAGATAGCAGATTACTTTAATGCATTTACTAGGACAGTGTATAATTTAGTTTTAGTTAAAGACAGCCAGTGCACATTTTCTTCAAAATGTAATCTTTTCTGAAAGCATACAAGCTGTTTTTCACATCTGGGAAGGGAATAAAGACAAGACAATAACAGAAAGCAATTTGTGGAAGCAGGACCACAAACTAACATGAACCTTGGAATGGATAGCCTTCATTTAGGTTAGTTAATGCCTTTGGTTGCAGCTGTTGATTTGGGACAACTGTTCAATGGGGGTTTAAACTTCATTATTTGAAGAGGTGCAGAGTTTTGTGCATCTGTTTTAAGTTAACAGGTTATGGGGATTTTTTTTCTTTGAGGACTTTCATTAAAACAAAAGGTCTTGCAAATGAGACCTAGGTTCAAATGCAGAAGACAAAAAACAACTGTAGACAGGATCAACATGTCAAATATTACTGGAAGCATGCAACACAAAAGCTGGAAACAGACATTTAAAACAGCTATCATATACAATACATTGGAAACCTTATTACAATGGCTATACTAAGCATAATGTTTTGGACATGAATGGCCTCAAATACTGACAAAAAATGTAAAAAAGGAATGAACTGTATTAAGAAATGCAGAGTACAAATAGCAATGTTATAAGAGACACATTTGTAAAGCAGTGGCCTTGTGAACTTGATAAAGAAAGGATTTCTGGGGGGATATTTTGCAGAATATCAGGATAAAAGGAAAGGAGAATTCCTACACTAATTGCTAGAGGAGCTCCAATAGTGACAGAAGAGGGGGAAAAAGATAATGATAGATTTGCAGAAGTAAATGTTACTGGCAAGGGAGGAAAATTACATTGATGTGCATTTATTTTCCACCTAAAACTGCTAATATGGAACTTAAGATGATTTTTAGAAGAAATAATCAGCTTTTATCAGGGAATATTTACAGGGGGGACGGGAGCTTGACTTGCAAGAGTGAGGATGTATCTGGCGACCTAGAAGGGAAAACATGGCAAAAGAGGGAAGGTTGCTGAAGAAATTTATGAAAATATCTGTTATGGAAGAGATGAATTCAGTAGAAGGAAATCAGAATTTACATATTATTCCCCAAGGTACAGTAACTGGGCTAGACAAGATAAATTATATTTCACAGTATGTGCATTTAATTGAAAGTTTTGACATGTATCCAATAACTACTTCAGATTATTTGCCAATAACAAAACCACAAATGCAGAATAAAATTAAACACTGGCATTTCCCTTCCTACCTGTTAAAAGGAGAGGAATTTAAGGAATGGGTAGTGGAAATTATTCGAGACTCAATAGAGAAGACAGAAATGTCTTCTTTAGTTACACCCAATGAATGGGATATAATGAAAGTGGAGTTTAAAATACAGAAGAAATAAAAGAGCGATATGGTTAAGAAGTAACAAGAAGGGCTGACAAAAAGTAAGTATTGATGAATAAGGGAAATCTCACAGAACAGGAGGAGGCACAGCTGTAAAGTGCTAAAGAGAACATAAGGCAGGACCTGGAAAATATGCATGAGTTTAGAAAGACTCCTGTTAAGCAACTGTTTTTTTTTTTGAGAATTCCATAGCACAGACACTCTTAGCACAATGATTTGGGCAAACGTAAGTAGAAAGTGTTGTTGCCAAACTTAGGAAGCCTATAACAAGAGAAATAGCCAGACAGCCTGTAGAAATATTATACCTATTTCAGAAATGTCAAGAAAATTTGTATAAACAGGAGTAAAGTAGAAATCAAGAAAAATCACAAATGGAAAAAATTTACGGAAGACTTAAGTATGCCAATGTTAGAGGTAGGTGGGGCTCAAAAATTAATAGTTATAAACATAGTGATGTATAATCAGTCTGCAAGAAAGTCTCTATGAACAGAAGGTATCGCTGTTGAAGTTTGGAAGTTAGGAGGTTAAAAGGATGGGAACCACCAACATCTTGGAAGAAAGATGTGTGGCTGTAACGCGTAAGGACAGTAAAGAACCATCAAACAGATTTAAATTTTAAACCACAATTATAATAAAGTGTTTATGTCTGTAATAGCTAAAAGGAATGGCAAGGTTGTTGCCAAAACTGAATGACATGGATCAATGTGGTTTTGTGGCAGGGAGGCAAATATCTGACATTAACAGAACAACGATAATTCAGGGGGAAGCAGAATGTGAGAAAATGCCATGGTTGCTGATGGGTCTTGATGCATAAAAAGCATTCAACAGACTAAGCTGAGATTTTACGACTAGGGCAATGGAAGCATCTGCATTCCCTGACACAATAATAAGGTTAATTAGGAAGATATATGAGGGACTGGAGCCAAACACTTAAGTGGGCGAGTTTCTCTCTGATACGTTGTGTCTGAGCAGAGGAACCAGACAATGGTATCTTCTTTCTTATTCTCCTTCTTTCAGGCTCAAAGGGAGTGAAGGTAAGCTTTCCCAGAACACAGATAGCCTTTTGTGGTGGCCTAGTATGTGGTATGTCCTTCAAAAATGACTCATCTCAAATGGAGATGAAAGTGATGGATCCAGATGTATGCAAGCAGAAATGGCTGTTAATTGCTCTTTAATAAAACAATACTATCCATGCATTAAGCCAACTCACACAAATAAGTCAGAATATTAAGAATACCTAGTTGAGAAGGGTATAGATTTTTTTCTTTGGCACCAAAAGGAGAATTCCTTGCATTTGGAATCATAATATTTCCTTGTATTTGGTTTTCAAGACTCCTGTAAAGCTTTGAGCACATTCTCAGAAAATTGATGCCTAAAAGGAACTCTGGGATGAATTAAACAGCCTTTGTTCACTGTAAGAAAGTTCATCATGTGAGGCATCTGGTGGTAATTGCCCCTGCCTAGATGAAACAGAAAGGGGAAATAATTTTGCCAAGGCCAAATGGGAGTCACCAAGATTTTGCTTTGCCCTTCTTGACCTTTAGAAAGACTTTGAAATCAACAAAAGTGGAAGGCAGGCATAAAGGAACCTCCTTTTCCAAGGAAAGGTAGTGTCTTTTTCTCAATGCCTGTACCTGAGGGTATGCTAGTTTTGAACAAAACAGCCTGAACTGTCTGGTATGTATATAGGCAAAAAGATCCAACTGTGGAGTGTCTTTCAGTGATGGACAATTCCCAGAAAAAAATGTTTACCATCCATCTGAGAGTCTCCTCTGGAACTGCTCAAAAAGTCTGGTACAGTGTTTCTCCCAGATATGTATAAAGTCTAGAGAAAGATTTTATGTTGTTAATGGCCATTTACTAAAACATCAAAGTCAACTAGCAAGGGTGATGAGACGTGGCACCCCCCTCTTGTTGACATACCACTTAACTGTGGTGTTGTGTTTGAAGATTCAAAGAGGGCACAGGGTCCAGAGATAAAGTAGGGACTGAAGAACTAAAATTAGAACCTTACATCTCCTTTATGTTTATGTGATCTTTTTTTTTAAACTTTTAAGATCATACCTCTTAAGCTCTGATGTTCCCAGAATAAACACCCAAGCCACATTCGAGGAATTTGTGAAAAAAATCCTGGCAATGGGAAGGAACCAGAAAAGGCATTCCTGGATTGAATGTTATCTGGTTGATCCATAATAACATTTTCTGAATTCCTCTTGCCCTTCATTAAGGAGGAAGGGTAAAAGCTGTCAATGTTGAGCTGAGACACACTTCAGATACCACTGAATTTTTCTCACATGGAGTCTGGCATAGGGAATCATCAATGCCATGTAGTCTAGAGCCCTGAGAATGTTTACTCCGGAGGTCACATCCAAGGGAAGACATTCTGAAATTAATCTACCAAGAAAATAACCTTTTCCACTGGGAAAAAAAAAAACGGTCACCGATAAAGAATAGTTGTGTAAAATCTCACCATAACCATAGATGTCCCTCTCTTCCATGTTGCAGTATTCTAAGGGGGGGGGGGGGTTTCCTGCCCTCAAGCGACTTGTATGTCAGCTTCTATACAAAAGCTTCAGCTTGGCTGTTGCAGTGTGCATGGGGTGTCACACATACAGCCATAAACCAGCGGCCTTAAATGTGACGTCTGCATGCACATTCCTCAGAACTTGAGAGCCAGCAGGCAGAAAATAAGGCCCAGCAGGAGGGATGACAGTTGTTTACAGGTGTGTGACTTGGAGTCCTACTGTAATGTAGGTAGTATAGGTAAGGAATAAGAGCTGGGGGGGGGGGACTGGTGGGCGGGAAGGAATACTGCAACATGGAAGAGAAGGACATCTATGGTTATGTTAAGATTTTACAAAACTATTCTATGTTCTTCTATTCCTATGTTGCAGTATTCTAGGTGTGGGAGCACAACACAGCTTAAGAGGATGAGAGGGTTGTGGTAGAAGAAGAGAGTCCTACAAGACCCTGCAGGATTGCCTGGTGAATCCTGTCCTAGCTCTGGAAACTTGGTCCAATTTGTAATGCTTGGTGAAGGTGTGGATAGTGGCCCATGTGGCTGCTTCCAATGTGGATGCTGTGTCTAGGCCTTTCACGAAGGTTCTTGAAGTAGCCACAGCTCTAGTGGAATGGGCCTCGATTCCCCTTGGGGGTTCCTTTCCATGGTGGGAGTAGCAGAAGCAAATAGCTTTCCTGACCCAGCATGCAATAGTTTGCTTTTGCCCAGGGCTCTGAGGTGGAAGGAGACAAACAGCTGGTTAGTGTTTCTGATGGCCTTGCTCTTGTCCAAGAAAAATCTAAGTTATCTGTGCATATCCAGGGAGTGCAGTATCCTCGCCCCTTCGTTAGTGGGTGAGGGGAAAAAGGTGGGCAGATGAATGGATTGGTTAAGAGAGAGATCATTAGCCACCTTAGGCATAAAGGAGGGATTGGTTCACAGGGACACCGTTTTTGTGGAAGACGGGGTAGAAGGTACAGGCCATTAAAGCCTGCAATTCTGACACTCTTCTGGGTGAAGTGATAGCCACCAGCAGGACTGTCTTCCATATACACATCTGGTAAGGAGGAAGGATTGGCAGGTTCAAAGGGATGTTGTATTAATTTCTCCAAGATGCAGTTAAGGTCGCAAGGTGGAGGGATAAGTTTCCTAGGTGGTCTCATGTGCAAAATCCCTTTAAGGAAGAGCTTTACGTTGACCCTGGCTAGCAAGGGGGGTTCCAGGGGCAGGCTGATACAGCAGAGAGGTGTACTTTTACAGAAGAATAAGAAAGGCCACTTTTTATCAATTGACACAAGTAGTTTATAACCAGGGGAACCTCAGCAGAGCCAAGGTCCCTTCCCTTTTGCAGACACCATTTTGCAATCCGTTCCCATTTAGCCAGGTAAGATTTTTTGGTGATAGGTTTCCTTGCCTCCCTTACAACTGAAAGTGTGTCCTCTGAGTAGTGGTGCCTGAAAGGGATCAAAAGTTTATCACCCACAGAGTCAGAGATAACATCTGTAACTGTGGGTGTAGGAGAGTTCCTTTGTCTTGTGACTGTAGGTCCACCTTGTAGGGTAACTTGGAAGTGATTGCCCTTGGCTAGTTTGTGAAGTAGGAGAAAAGTACAGTTGTGTACACTTACCATAAATGTAGATGTTCGAGTGTATTCACTGTTGCAGTCATTACATTTGGGTAATCCTGCTGGCAGGTTGCCCGCAGTTGGCCTGAATTCCAAAGTCTTGGGTCCTGTGTCGGCTGCTGTCGCCCCTTCCCTGATGTCAGGTCATCAGAGGTACAAAAAAAGCAGCAGACACCATTTTCTTTAGTTTTTCTTGCCCCAGATGTCAGGTGCCCCCTAAAAGGGTAGCCAAAATGTATATGCATATATAAAACTACATGTAGCAATACAAACTTTACCTTCATCTATCAGCAAATACACCACATAGATTGTATAATCAGAGAAGGAAAGATAGGTTCCATCAGAATTAAAGGGGGATGGCGGGTGGGTAACCTGGACTGCAACAGTGAATACACTCGAACATCTACATTTATGGTAAGTGTACACAACTGTACTATGTTCTTCGTGTTTCACTGTTGCAGTCATTACATTTGGGTAGAGTCCCAAAGCTATGGTAGGGAGGCTGGTGGTAAACAGCATTAGGAGTGGCTATGAGGCCCTGCAGAACTGCAGTGGCAAAGCCTGCCCTGGATTTAGAGTACAGTGGCAAATGATAGTGCTTTGTAAAAATGTGCACTGAATTTCAAGTAGCTGCCTCTAAAATGTCCTTGGTTGGTACTCCTCTGAGGAAGGCTGCTGAAGTGGCTGCAGCTCTGATGGAATGTGGCCTAATGCCCTTAGGCACTGGTTTGCCATGGTACAAGTAGCAGAAACGAATGCAATAACATATCCACTTTGAAATAATTTGCTTTGAGATGGCCTTTCCTTGTGATCCTGCAGCATATGCCACTAGCAATTGCTCTGTCTTCCTGAAAACTTTGGTTTTGTCCAAGTAGAATCTAAGCTGTGTGTACATCCAAAGAATGCAGAATTTTCTCCCCCCTGTTCTGTGGATTTGGATAAAAAGTTGGCAGATGAATGGTTTGGTTATGAGCCACACTGGACACCACTTTAGGCATAAATGTTGGGTTTGTCCTCAGGGAGACCCTTTCTGGATAAAAAACGATAAAAGGTTCCACAGCCATGAGTGCCTGCAGCTCTGAAACTAGTCTTGCATAAGTTATTGCTAGAAGCAGAGCGGTTTTTCAAGATAAAAACTTTATATCAGCAGTAGCAGCTGGCTCAAAAGGAGGCAGGGTGAGTTTTTCCAAGACATAGTTGAGGTCCCATGCAGGCACTGGTGATCCTCCTTGGAGGCCTTAAATTTTTGGCTCCTCTGAGGTACTGTTTTAATAAGGGATGAGAAAAGATTGGTGGCTCTGTATTGTAATGAGCCGAAATGGCAGAGGCATGAATTTTAATAGATGAGAAAGATAGGCCTTTGTCCAGCATCTCAGTTAAGTATTGCAAAATCTGAGGAATATTTTGCACAGCTGTATCTGTTCATTGTGCCTGCTTCCAAGCACAGAATCTCTTCCATTTTCCAGCATAGGATTTTCTAGTACTAGGCCTTCTGGCTTCCAAGATGACATCCCATCACAGCTTTACTGAGAGGTGTGTTTTGTATGACTACATTATCCGCCATGCTGCCAGGTTTAAAGTCCTGAGTTAGCTGTGCAGGATCGGACTGTTTTGCTGGGACAGTAGACGAGGTACTTTAGGTAAGGTCCAAGCTGGGCATTGAGACAAGCTCCTTAGTATTGGGTACCAGTACTGGCGGGGCCAGTCTGGGGCAATCAGTATCATCTTTGGCTTCTCCTGTCTGACCTTTAGGAGTACCTTGGGGAGGAGATGCAGAGGGGGAAAGGCATATACGGATAGGTTTTTCCCAGTTGAAAGATAGGGCCGTCCACTTTGCATGCTTGTCTGTGATAAATCCTTGTGCAGAATCTTTTTAGTTGGCAGTTGTGAGGGGAGGCAAATAGATCTATGTCCGGGCATCCCCATTTGCTTGTTATCATGCTGAAGACTTGTGGATCCAGCTGCCACTTGTGGGGATCCATAAGGTTTCTGCTTGGTTCGTCTGCCAGAGTATTTTCCATCCTGGCAGGAATTGTGCCTGCAGATGTACTTGGTAAGCCAATGCTGTATCCCACAAAGTCATGGCTAGTCTGCAAAGGGGATAAGAATGTGTGCCCCCCTGCTTGTTTATATACCACATGACCGTGGTGTTGTCTGAATTTATCAGTAGTTGTCCTGGATGAAGTAGGTCCTTGAAGGCTGTCAGGGCATTTTGAACAGCTAGCATCTCTTTTTGATTGATATGTAGATGCATTTGGTTTGAGGTCCATGTGCCCTGAATGCATCTTCCTGCCATGTGCCCCCCCCCCAGGAATAATCTGATGCATCCGTTGTTAGTGTCTGCCTGGCTGGGGGTAATGTGAATGGCTGTCCCTTGTTTTGGTGACAAGCCTTTGCCCACCATCAAAACTCCTGTTGCAGGCAGGGAATGAGAGTAATCATAGTTTCCAGGCTGTGGCAATGTTGAGTCCAAACACTTTTTGGGTACCACCGAAGTTTCCTCATATGCAGTCTTGCATATGGTATTAGTAGGATGCAGGATGCCATGAAGCCCAAAGCCTGCAGAATTTTTCTTGCAGATAATTGGGCCTTTGTTGCTAACAGTTTGAAATAGGTAGTCTGTTGCCTTTGTTTGTCTGGCACGAGATAAGCCATCTGGGCAGTTTTATTTAAGCTTGCACCCAGGAATATTATCTCTTGACAGGGTACTAGTTTTAATTTATTTTCGTTGACTGTGTACCCTAGGCATGTTAGAAGTCTTTTCACAAACGCCAGATGCTGTAGTAGAATGTCCTTGTTCTCTGCTTGAATTACAGTCATCCAAGTAAGGATATATTTGTATTCCTCCTTGTCTGCAAAATGCAATTACTGGTGCCAGGCACTTTGTAAAGACCCTGGGCGCAGTAGATAAGCCAAAGGGCAGTGCAGAAAATTGGTAATGCATTGATCCAGCCTTGAATCTGAGGTATCTCCTGCATATTTGTCTTATTGGGATATGCAGGTATGCCTCTTTTAGGTCTAAAGTCACAAGCCAAGCATTCTTGTCCAGCATGGGCAGAAGCTGCTGCAAAGTCAACATTTTGAATTTTGGTATATCCAGGAATGTGTTCAGAATAGATAGGTCCAGTATTGGTCTCCAGGCCTTGTCCTTTCTGGGTACAAAGAACAATCTTGAGTAAAATCCTTGTCCACGCTCTTGCTGTGGCACTTGTTAAATGGCTCCCATGTCCATGAGGGATGAGACTTGTTTTTGTGCCTCTGCCCATTGATTTTTTGGCAGATCTAGCCAGCCGTTTGCCTTTGGCAGGGTATGGAAATGGAACTTGTAGCCTTGTGACACAATATTTAGAACCCATTTGTCCTGGGTTATAATGTGCCAATTTTGAGAAAAAAGTGCAAATTTTCCCCCTAAGGGTGCTGTCAGGAAATAAGTGCTTGGTGCAGGCAGGGGGAAGTCATTGGGACTGTTTCCTGTAAGGCTGTGATTTGTCTTCTCCACTTTTGGAGGTAGAAGCACCCCAGTGCTTTTACCTGAATGAACCTTGCGCATGGGATCTGCCTCTAGGGTGTCTGGATCTGCCCCTTTGAGGTCTGTCTGCCACAGGAAAGGACCAATTCTTTGTAGGCCACTGTCTACTAAACCTAGATGGCTGTACTTGTAAAAAATCTTTGACAGTTTGCATAGATTTAGCTTTATCCTCCATTTTCTTTAACACCTCTTCTGCCTTAACACCAAACAAAGTATCATGCTGTAAAGGTGCATCTAATAATTTAACTTTGACATGATCAGGCAGATTTTGTTCCTTTAACCAAGCATGCTTCCCAATTACAGAACTCGTAACTACAGCCCTGCAGGAGGTCTCTAGAGAATTAAACCCACACTGCAAAGTATGTTTTCCAACTTGTTCAGCTGCATGCAATAAATCCTGCATTTCCTTGTTTTCTGCACATTCAGAATTTAATAACATTTTCTGTTTAAGCAATGCCATGACATGTTGCTGATATTTAAGCAAATGAAACCGACAGTTTAAGACCCTTATAGCCAAGGTAGAAGATGTGTAAACCTTTTTTCCCCCATCTGTCCAGTGCCCTTGAATCTCTGTCAGAGGGGGTAGGGTTTTTTCAGCAGAAGCCTTAACCCCTTTAGGACCCTGTGAAAATAGTTTCCGGGTCTGCAGCAGGGTTTTTGAAAAGGAATTTATGAGAGTCAGGAACCCTGTAATATCGGTCAGGCTTAACAGGAGCAGGAGGCAAGGAGTCAGGGGTCAGACTAGACTCTGAAAACACATCATCTACACTGTCTAACACAGGTGGAATGGCTAGAGGCCTGTGCTGAGGTAGTAACAGGGAAACTACTGAGCCTCTTTTTAGATTCTGAAAAATCTTGGCTCTCCCAGTGGAAATGCTTCCTCATGGTATGTAAGGTTTCCCCAAAAGAATAGTCCTCTGGAGGAGAAGCTGAAGGAATAGATTCTTCAGCATCAGAATCCTCATAGGGGGGATAGAATACTCCTGGTCAGAAGAGGAATCAGAAGAAATAGAAACCTGATCTGAAGATTCATAGTCTGTCTCTTGCCTAGGCCTCTTATCAGGAGGGGGATGGGAAAGCACAGTTTTGTACCTACCATAAATGTAGATGTCCGAACAGGATAGCATCTGCAGTCATAACAAATGGGTTGTCCTGTCGTCAGGCAGCCCTTCGGTCGGCCGGATTCCAAAGTCTGAGTCCGGCTTCGGCTGATGTCGCACTTCACCCGACGTCATCTCTGCTGGTCTTCGGGTATAAAGGCATCAGCCGACGCCATTTTCCTCAGTGTTTCTTGCCCCAGATGCCAGTTGCCCTCTTGGTAAGCTAAATTTTGGATAAATGCCAATGTTTCCAAAAAAGTAGAAGGCAAACAAAAAATAACAATGTATGTACATATATACAAACAAATACACCATAAGAGACTCCCCCCCAGCTAGCTATTAGGAGGGTAAATACCCTAGGAGTACCACAGAGGGAAGGAGGGTGGGTAATCCTGACTGCAGATGCTATCCTGTTCGGACATCTACATTTATGGTAGGTACAAAACTGTACTATGTCCTTCAAGGATGCATCTGCAGTCATAACAAATGGGTAGAATACCATAGCCAAACTAGGGAGGAGGAAGAAGAATTATGGTGTAGTTAGGATCCCTTGCAGTACAGCAGTGGCAAACCCTGCTCGGGATCTAGAGTATAGAGGTAAATTATAATGCTTGGCAAATGTATGCACGGAGGTCCAAGTAGCCGCCTCAATAATGTCCTTGGTTGCCACTCCTCAAGAAAGCTGTGGTAGTGGCTGTAGCCCTTGTAGAATGAGGTCTTATGTTCTGTGGAATTGGTTTTCCGTGGTAGGAGTAACAGAATCTTATGCAATTTCCTATCCATTTGGAGATTGTCTGTTTGGAAATTGCTTTTCCTTCCCTTCCTGTTGCATAGGCTACTAAAAGCTGGTCAGTTTTTCTGTCACCTTTGGTTCTGTCCAGGTAGTAGCGTAACTGTCTATGTACATCCAAGGTATGCAGCAGTCTTTCCCCCCTGTTCTGTGGATTGGGAAAGAAGGTAGGTAGGTGGATTGCCTGGTTTAAAGACACTCTGGATACCACCTTAGGCATAAATGTAGGATTAGTTCTCATGGACACCCTATCTTGATGGAAGATTAGGAAGGGTTGTACTGCCATTAACGCCTGAAGTTCAGAAACCCTCCTTGCTGAGGTAATTGCCAGTAGGAAAGCAGTTTTCCATGACAGGTGCTGTAGATCTGCTGTTGCTGCTGGTTCAAACGGAGGGAGTGTCAATTTTTCTAGCACAAAGTTCAAGTCCCATGCTGGTAATGGTGGTTTCCTAGGAGGTTTTACATTCTTGATCCCTCTGAGGAACTGCCTGAGTAGAGGATGCGAAAAGACAGGTGGATCGAAGCTGTATTCTGCTGAAATAGCTGATGCATGTATCTTGATGGAGGAATAGGACAGGCCTGTATGCAGAAGCTCTGCCAAGTACTCCAGGATGTTAGCAATATCTATGTTAGACACATCTTTTCCTCTTTCAGTACTCCAAATGACAAATCTTTTCCATTTTCCTGCATAGTTCCTTCTTGTTGAAGGTCTGCGGGCTTCAAGGATAATGTCTTTAACCCTTTGGGATAGGTCTGGGTTAGTTGCTGCTATGTGATGTTCCAGGCAGTCAGTTGCAAGGTTTTTAGGTTTGGGTGCATGATGTTGTAGTTGTTCTGAGTTAACATCAAAGGCATCAGGGGTATTGACCACATTCTCCCTGAGACATGCTCCTCAGCAATGGATACCAGTGTTGTCTTGGCCAATTCGAGCTATCAGGATTATCCTTGGGCGTTCCTCTTTGATTTTCAGTAGTACCTTGTGCATCAAAGGAAGAGGTGGAAATGCATATGCTGTCAGGCCTTTCCAACTGAAGGATAGAGAGTCCACCTTCCATGCACATGTGAGGTATGTCCTTGTGCAGAATTTTTGAGCTGGTGATTGAGTGGGGATGCGAATAGGTCTATTTGTGGCATTCCCATTTCTTTGTGATGGCCTTGAAGATGTCCGGTGTAGCATCCATTCGTGAGCATCCGAGGTGGTTCTGCTTAACATGTCTGCTAGGGTGTTTTCTTTTCCCAGCACAAATATTGCCTGTAACTGGATGTTGTAGCTCAGAGCCATATTCCAAAGGTCCAGAGTCATTCTGCATAAGGGGTATGAATGAGTGCCTCCCTGTTTGTTGATGTACCACATGACTGTGGTGTTGTCTGTCCTTATCATTAAATGGCCTTCTTTGAGGAATGGTCTGAATTTCTGGATTGCTAGTTTTACTGCCAGCATTTCTTTTGGTTTATGTGCAGGTGCAGCTGGTCTGGAGTCCACAATCCTTGTATGCATTTGTCCAACATGTGCGCCCCCCAGCCTAGGTCTGAGGCGTCCGTTGTGATGGTTTGGCTTGCTTGAAAGTTGTGGAAGGGCAAGCCTGGGTTTGACTGGCATGCTTGAGCCCACCATAGGAACTCCTGTTTCAGGCATGGGATTAGTGGGATTTCGGTTTCTAAGCTGTGCCTGTGTTGAGACCATAAATTCTTTAGGTACCACTGTAGCTTTCTCATATGCAGTCTGGCATGTGGGACCAAGATTATGCATGATGCCATGAAGCCCAAGGCCTGCAGTACTTTTCTTGCTGTTAGTTTGTTCTGCTTTGTTAATGCCAAGAAGTAAACAGGGAGTTGTTTTTGTTTTTCTGCAGTTAGGAATGCCATTTGTTTTGCTGTGTCCAATTCCGCACCCAAGAATGTTCTTGTTTGGGATGGTATCAGTCTTGACTTTTGTAAATTGACTGTGTATCCCAGGGCTTGTAGTAAGCAAATGACTCTTTGTAAATCTGTTGTCAGCTTGCTTTTGTTGTCCGCTTGTAACAGGCAGTCGTCCAGGTATGGATAAATTTGGATTCCCTGTAGCCTGCAGTGAGCGATTACTGATGCCAGGCATTTTGTGAATACTCTGGGTGCAGTAGATAAGCCAAAGGGCAATGCTGAGAATTGATAATGCTCTGATCCTGCAAGAAATCTGAGGTATCTTCTGCAATTTGGTCGTATGGGGACGTGCAGGTATGCCTCCTTGAGATCTAGAGTTACCAGCCAACACTCCTTGGCCCAGCATGGGAAGAAGTTGCTGTAGGGTCAGCATTTTGAATTTTGGGACAATGATGTATGTGTTTAAGACGGACAGGTCGAGAATAGGTCTCCAACTTTTCTCTTTTCTTGGTACTAGGAAGAGTCTGGAGTAGAATCCTTTGCCCTGTTCTGTTATTGGTACTCTTTCCACAGCTCTTATCTTTGTTAATTGCGCTATCTGCTTTAGAGCTTCTGTTTTTTGATTTGGAGGTAGGTTTGGCATTCCTCTTTTTACTGGTAAGGTGTGGAAGTGGAACCTGTAGCCTTGGTCTATGGTTTGCAAAATCCACTTGTCTTTTGTGATATAGTGCCAATTTTTGGAAATAAGGCTAACTTTCCGCCTAAAGGTGCTGTTATTTGCTCCCTGGTAGGCGGTGTCAGAGCCAAGTCACTGTGATTGTCCTGTTGCAGTGGCAGTGGTTGTGTCTGTGCCTCGGTTATTGCCTTGCCACTGTCGTCCTCTGTAGGCACCTCCTCTGGATTGATTTCTGCCTCTAGAGCGTCTATTCCTGCCTCTTTGAGATTTTGAGGAGTCTGGAAAGGACCAATTTTGGCAGGCCAGTTCCTGCTAAACCTTGGGGCTGAACCTGTAAGAAATCCTTAACTGTTTGTACAGATTTTGCCTTCTCTTCCATTTTCTTCATTACTTGCTGAGCAGGTGTACCAAATAGACTGGCCTTATCCATAGGAGCATCTAACAGCTTTGCTTTAACATGATCCGCAAGACCTGTTCTTTCAACCATGCATGCCTTCTTATCACTGTGCCAGTCATGGCTGATCTAAATGAAGCCTCCAGTGCATCATAGCCACATTTTAAAGAATGGTTACTAACCTGCTGAATGTTATTCCCCATTTCTAAAACATATTTCTTATCTAAGGAGTCATCAGTGGACAGCTTCTTAGTTAACTGATCAAGCATAAACTCTTGGTATTGGATCATATGAAACTGACAGTTTAAAGCTCTAGCTGAGAGAGTAGCAGAGGTGTAAACTTTTTTCCCCCATCTCTCTAAGGACCTGGATTCCCTTTCAGAAGGAATAGGGTTTTGCTGAGGTCGAGGCTACTGCCTTAGGCCCCTGGGATATAGTCTCAGGATCTGCAAGTGGGGCCTTGTATAGGTGGTGATGAGTGTCTGGCACCCTGTAAAATCTATCTGGTTTGGCAGGGGCTGGAGGTAAAGTATCAGGAGCAGTGCAAACATCATTAAATGCATCATCCACAACAGGCAGTACTGGAGGTATAGCTAAGGGCCTATGTTGTGGTAAGTGCAGAAATGTCCTAAGCCTTTTTCTTGAATCTGAGAAATCTTGTCCCTGCCATTGGAATTGTTCTCTCATGGCATGTAAGGTTTCCCCAAAGGAAAATTCCTCTGGTGGAGAGGCAGATGGAATGGATTCCTCAGCATCGGAATCTTCATAAGTAGAAAAAGGAGCCTCTGGCTGATCTGTAAAGTCTGAGTCATCCGAAAAATCAGAGGACACTGGCTCGGGGGGCTCTGCTCTAGGTCTCTTTTCTGGGGGCTGAGAGGCCCTGTCTGGGTGAGATTGGGATCCCCTAATTAAGGATATTAAATCCTCTGCCAGAGTAAGCATTTGTGAACTAGAAGTGGGCCTGTGTGAGGGGGGCTTAACAGGCACTGATTTAATAGTTTTGGCTGCTTTAGCCCTGGCAAAGGCCTTAATAGACATGGCTGCAGGAGGCCTAGCAGCACCACGTGCTGGGGTAGAGACATCCAAAGGAATGGTGTCTGATAAATCACTAGGAACCACAGTAGTAGGCAAAACTTCTGAGGCCGATTCAACTAAGGTAGCAGGAGCCTCAGTAGTAGTCATGGATTCGGCTGAAGATTGACCGGTTTTCTCGTTTCCGGCCGAAACAGAGACACTCGCGGCTTGCTTAACCGTGGTTTCGGCCGAAACCGCTGACCGCGAGTGTCGGTCTTATTCTTTGCGTTTTTTAACAATTTGGGTAGTCGGAGGATCCGACAGCATAATGTACGCAAAATCTGAGCCGAAAAACTGTTCAGCAAACTCCGACCGACGCCTAAGCGATTGTCGGTTGAAGGAAGCACAGGCCGAACAGGCTGCTACGTCGTGGTCTGGGCCTAAGCAAGGCAGGCAGTAAGAGTGGAAATCTTTATGAGGTATTTGTTTCCCACAAGTTAAACAGTTATTGACTTTTTCTGACATCGGCTGAGGCAAGAAAGAGTCCCCAACGGGGTACTTAGCTTTTTAGAAGTCTTCGAAGTAGTATTCGGTAGTAGTAATCTCTGGATCTGACCGACCGGCACTTGCGAACAGCTTCTGCTTCGGGCGCCACGCGGCAAGAAAGACTGAGGAAAATGGCTTCGGCTGATGCCTTTATACCCGAAGACCAGCAGAGATGACGTCGGGTGAAGTGCGACATCAGCCGAAGCCGGACCCAGACTTTGGAATCCGGCCGACCGAAGGGCTGCCTGACGACAGGACAACCCATTTGTTATGACTGCAGATGCATCCTTGAAGGACATCCCCTAATCAAGTCTTCGGTCATTTTGAGCATCTGTTTTTTGGGCATGGAGGCCTGTCCACGTGGCTCCTGAGTTTGTTTCTTTGCCTTTGAAGCTGAAGTTGGTTTAATATATACATGTTTAGGTCTGAATACACCCTCAGAAGCCGATGCCTGCTCAGCGGCTCCGGACCCATCTGAAGGAATAGTGTCTGAGGCTCCAATACCTTGAATTTCCAGTGACATAGCCGACTCCACGTGGGAGTCGGTAGCAGCCTGCGACTCTAAAGTAGCGGGCATCAGGGGCTGCGAAAGCGCTTCACTGAGAACCGGCGACTGGCTTAGGAGAAGCTTAGTCATCGGTTTTGGGCCTCGGTTGTCTATCTTTTTCTTTGCATTTTTTGTGAACTCCGGTAGTCGGATGGCTATCCGACGACATTTCTGGATAATTAAACCTGCGTCCAAAATAATTTAATGCAAAATCATATCAACGCTTAATAGTGCATTGGTTACATCTACCATAAAACCAACAACCTTAAACGTTATGGTCAGGGCCTAGGGCAAGGAATACAGTAAGAATGAAAGTCCTTATGAGGTATTTGCTTTCCACAAGAAATACAATTATTAACTTTTTCTGACATCTGTCTGGAGCAAGAAAAAGTTTCCCCAACGGGGTACTTAGCTTTAATGAAGACTTCGGATCTGAAAATCGAACACGAAAATCTCAGGAGTCGGACGACCGGCACTTGCGAACTGCTTTTGCTTCGGGCACCGCTTGGCAAGAAAGACTAAAGAAAATGGCGTTGGCTGCTTCTTTTATACCCCTGATGACCTGACATCAGGAAAGGGGCAACAGCAGCTGATGCAGGACCTAGGACTTTGGAATTCAGGTCGACTGAGAGCAACCTGCCAGCAGGATTACCTAAATGTAATGACTGCAACAGTGAAAAGTACAGTTTTGTACCTACCATAAATGTAGATGTTCGAGGATCCACATTGCTGCAGTCCTAACTATTGGGTAGTCCGCTGTCCAGTCGGCCCGAATACCAAAGTATATGGCTGACGTCGGTCAGGGCGCATTAGACTGACGTCAGTACGTCAGGGTACTAATGCGCATGACTGACGTCATATCCTCAGTCTTTTCTTGCCCCAGATGTCAGAAGACCCTGAAAAGCTAAGGCCAAAACCAAAAATTCCAAACATACCTGCACCAAAAATATGTACAATATATACAAAATTACCAGAATATAACCTCACCTACACAACCACCCTTAAACACAGAGGGAAGGAGGGAGGGTAATTGGACTGCAGCAATGTGGATCCTCGAACATCTACATTTATGGTAGGTACAAAACTGTACTATGTTCTTCATTCCACATTGCTGCAGTCCTAACTATTGGGTAGAATCCCAAAGCAGAGGTAAGGGAGGCTGGCAAATCATAAGGAAGCAGGAACTGACAACATGCCTTGCAAAATAGCTGTGGCAAAACCAGCCCTAGACTTAGAGTAGAGAGGAAGGTGATAATGCTTAGAGAAAGTATGCACTGAACTCCAAGTAGCTGCCTCCAAAATATCCTTAGTGGCCACCCCTTAGAAATGCTGTAGAAGTGGCAGTAGCCCTAGTGGAATGAGGCCTAATTCCAGCTGGAATCTCCTTGCCATGATGGGAATAACAAAATGCAATGCAAAATCCAATCCACCTAGAAATAGTTTGTTTTGACACAGGCTTGCCCTGCGAACCCAAAGCAAAAGAAACAAACAACTGCTGAGACTGCCTAAAATCCTTAGTCCTGCTCAAATAATAACGCAATTGCCTGTGTACATCTAAAGTGTGCAAAATCTTTTCCCCTTTATTTTGGGGATCTGCATAAAAAGTAGGCAAATGAATAGTTTGGTTTAAAGCCACACTAGAAACCACCTTAGGCATAAAGGATGGATTAGTACGTAAAGATACCCTATCCTTATGAAAAATCAAAAAAGGCTCTACCGCCATAAGGGCCTGCAACTCAGAAACCCTTCTTGCAGAAGTAATGGCCAACATAAAAGCAGTCTTCCATGACAAATATTTCTATTCAGCAGTAGCCATGAGGCTCAAAAGGTTGTAGAGTAAGTTTCTCCAACACAAAATTGAGATCCCAAGCAGGAGTAGGAGCTCTACGTGGGGGTCTTATATTCTTTGCCCCTCTAAGAAATTGCTTGAACAAAGGATGCGAAAACAATGGTGGGTCACAATCATAGTGAGCTGAAATTGCTGCAGCATGAATCTTAATGGAAGAGAAAGACAAACCTTTGTCCAATAACTCAGTAAGATATTGAAGAGCCACACTCAAATTAGGCTCAGAAATCTCCAAATTGTTTGCTGCACTCCAAAATAAAAATCTCTTCCATTTTTCTGCGTACACTTTCCTTGTACTAGGTCTTCTGGCTTCCATAATCACATTTAAAACTTGTTGAGGAAGTTGAGACCTGCTGTCTTTCAAAACAGAATATGCCAGGCTATTAGATGAAGAGATTGAAGCTTGACATTGAGCAGGTGACCGTCCC
Source organism: Protopterus annectens (assembly GCF_019279795.1). NCBI lineage: Eukaryota > Metazoa > Chordata > Ceratodontiformes > Protopteridae > Protopterus > Protopterus annectens. The sequence continues at coordinate 600,537,336 of NC_056737.1, forward strand.
TCTGAGACAACAGGTGTGGAATCAAGGGTAAAGGCCATGGAGGCTTCCTTACCAGACTCCTCAGTAATGGGTACCAGTGCTGCCGAGGCTAATCTGGAGCTATTAAAATCATCCTTGGCTTGTCTTGTCTGACCTTTAGAAGCACCTTTGGGAGAAGAGGCAGAGGTGGAAAAGCATACACATGAAGATTTTTCCAACTGAAAGAAAGAGCATCCACTTTCCAAGCTGTGTGATGAAACCTCTTTGTGCAAAACTTTGGCAGCTGGTGGTTTAGTGGAGAAGCGAACAGATCTATGTCTGGAGTTCCCCATGACACTGTCAATTTTGAAATACATGAAGATCCAGTTTCCACTGTGGGGATCCATGATTTGTCTGCTTAACACATCTGCTAAGGAGTTCTGTGCTCCCAGCAGAAACCTTGCCTGAAGAGTTAGTTGCAAGCTGAGCGCAGTCTCCCATAAAATCATTGCTTGCCTGCACAATGGGTAAGAATGTGTTCCCCTTGTTTGTTGATGTACCACATGACAGTTGTGTTGTCTGTTAGAATCAACACCTGCCCTGGAAGAAGTAACTCCTTGAAAGCCATTAATGCAAACTGGACTGCTAACATCTCTTTCATGTTGATATGTAGATGCTGTAGTCTGGCAGGCCACTTGTCTTGTATCCACTTTCCATTTAGATGAGCTCCCCAAGCAATGTCTGAGGCATCTGTCGTTAGAATCTGACTCGCCTCTGGCCGGGTCACAGAGAGTCCCTTGTTTAGGTGACATTCCTGAGCCCACCACAAAAATTCCTTTTGAATGCAAGGTATTATTTGAATGACAGTGTCCAAATCCTGGCAGTGCTGTGTCCATACATTTTGAGATACCATTGCAGCTTCCTCATATGCAGTTTGGCATTGGGAAGCACCAGAATACAAGATGCCATGAACCCTAAGGCTTGAAGGACTGTCCTTGCAGTCAGCCCGGACTGAAGAGATAGTTGATGGAAGTAACTGGAAAGATTCTTTTGTTTGTCCGGGGTTAAAAAGGCCATCTGGGCTGCTGTATTCAGTCTCACACCCAGAAAGCACATGTCTTGAGAGGGTACTAGACTGGACTTTATTTCGTTCACAGAATACCCTAGGCATCTTAGCACTGCTATGACATAATCCAAATGCTGTAGAAGGTCTTCCTTTTCTTGAGCTAGAATCAGGCAGTCGTCCAAGTAAGGATAGATTTGAATTCCTTTTAGCCTGAAGTAAGCTATCACTGGAGCCAGAACCTTTGTGAATACTCTGGGCGCAGTGGTAAGCCAAAGGGCAATGCAGAGAACTGATAATGAGAATTTCCAGCTCGAAAACGCAGATACTTCCTGCAACTTAGTCTTATAGGCACATGAAGGTAAGCTTCCTTGAGATCTAAAGTTACCATCCAGTGATCCTTGCCCAGCAGAGGTAAAAGCTGTTGTAACGTCAACATTTTGAACTTGGGAATGTCCAGAAAAGTGTTGAGGATAGATAAATCCAAAATTGGCCTCCACGTGTTCCCCTTCTTCGGTACTAGGAACAGGCGAGAATAAAATTCTAGGCCCCTTTCTGGCACAGGAACTGGCTGAATGGCCCCTATGTGGAGCAACAGAGAAATTTGCTTGTGAGCCTCTTGTCTTTGTAGAGGAGGAATGTCTGGCATGCCTTTGAAAGGAGGCATGGTATGGAAATAAAACCTGTAACCGTGGTGAATGATATCCAGAACCCATCTGTCTTGGGTAATTAAATCCCAATTTTCTTTGAAAAGAGACAGCCTTCCTCCCAAAGGTGCTGCCAGGCGAGAATGTACTGGCAGCTGAAAAGGCAGGTCATTGGGTCTGCTTACGAAAGGACTGACCCCTGCCCTCACCAGAAGTCTGAGCAGGGGAACTCCCTGTCCTAGGCCTAAAAGAACCTTGAGCTCTGCCCCGACCACGTCTAGACCTACCCCTAGACTGGGAATCATAAGCAGGATAACTCCATCCCTTAGTAGGCCAATTTCTACTAAACTTGAGGCTGCACCTGCAAAAATCCTTAACAGTTTGCATAGACTTAGCCTTGTCCTCCATTTTCTTTAAGACTGCTTCCACAGGCGAACCAAACAACACATCAGACTGCAAAGGAGCATCCAAAATCCTTGTTTTAACATGCTCAGCTAAATTCTGATCTCTCAACCAGGCATGCCTACGAAGAACAGAACCAGTGGCAGCCACCCTCGAGGAGGCCTGCACAGCATCAAAACCACATTGCAAGGAATGTTTACCCACCTGTTCAGACACATGAACTAAATCCTGCAACTCTTTACACTCAATACCTTCTGCCAGAGCATCCACCTTAGATTGCAATTGTGAAAGGAGATAATTCTGATATTTTAACATGTGAAACTGACAATTCAACGCCCTCATGGCTAAAGTGGAAGAAGTATACACTTTCTTTCCCCATCTATCCAAAGCCCTTGCCTCTTTATCAGGAGGAACAGGATTTTTAACAACAGAGGCCTTCACACCTTTAGGCCCCTGAGAGACAGTTTCCGGGTCTGCCCTCGGACTCTTAAAAAGATACTTATGAGCTTCAGGCACCCTATAGTACCTATCCGGTTTAACTGGGGCAGGAGGCAAAGAATCAGGATTGAGGGAAGCCTCTGCAAAAACATCTTCCACCACATTCAGAACAGGAGGTATAGCTAAAGGCCTATGCTGGGGTAAAAACAAGAATTCCCTAAGCCTCTTCCTGGAATCAGAGAAATCTTGACCTTCCCATTTAAAATGCTCCCTCATGGAATGCAGAGTCTCTGAAAATGAAAAATCCTCAGGAGGAGAAGCTGAAGGAGTAGAATCATCCACATCAGAATCAGAATAAGGAGGATACTCCTGCAAGTCTTCAGCCGAAGACTCAGAAGCCTCGAACATTGCTCAAAACTCTCAAACTCAGGTTCCACCCTAGGCCTCTTATCAGGAGGGCATAGAACCTCTAATCATAGTAATCAAATCCTCTGCCATTTTAAGCATATGTTTCTTAGGCAAAGACCCTGAAGCACTAGGAGAAACCCCCACTGAAGTTAAACTTGGCCTGCCTCTCAAAGAAGCCTTGGAAACAGAAGGGGAGGCTCTAACCACCTTAGGAAGAGAGGGAAGAACAGCCACCTGAGAAGCCCCTCAGCCTGGCCTACTTCCTGAGGATACATCCTGTAACAGTAAAGTCTCTCCCTGAGACTCCAAAGAAACACCTGGCAAAACCTCCGGCTCCACTGAGCCTTCTAAAGATCCGACGTCTGGGACTGTCGGTTCTTCCACTCTAGGCTTTGCTGCTTTGTCCTAGCGCTTTTTGGCCGAAGCGGGCGTCGGAGCCTCCGACGGCATTTTATAATTACAACGCTTCCCAAAAACTAACCTGGCACAGTCTAACCTTCTTTTAATAGTGCGTTTGTTAAATCTAGCACAAGAGCGGCATCCAACAACGTCGTGCTCAGGCCCTAAACAAGGTATACACAAAGTATGGTAATCCCTATGAGTTATCTGTTTCCCACAAGAAATACAGTTATTCACTTTTTCTGACATCCGGTTAAATACTGAGGCAAGGAAAACCAAAATATTCCCAACGGGTACTTAGCCAACTTTGATTCGGTCTGAAACTCTGACTTCAGAAACTTTCAGAACGCCAACCTGCACTCGCAAAATTGCTTCTGCATCGGACCATGCGGCAAAAAAGACTGAGGATATGACGTCGGTCATGCGCATTAGTACCCTGACGTACTGACGTCAGTCTAATGCGCCCTGACCGACGTCAGCCATATACTTTGGTATTCGGGCCGACTGGACAGCGGACTACCCAATAGTTAGGACTGCAGCAATGTGGAATGAAGAACATCATGAACAACATCCAGTGCTGCCTTGGCCAGTAGGGAGCCACTAAAGATTTTTGGTTTGTCCTTCTGAATTTTCAGGGGGACTTTCTGACGTGGGAACGGGGGACAGCATAAAGGAACTTCCCTCTAGCATGGAGAGTGGACGCATTCAGCATCTCTTGGGAGGGGAAGTGGGTTTTTGAGCAGAAGTTCTGCAGTTGCGTATTCTGGGAGGAGGTAAACAGGTCTACTTGTGAAGCACCCCACCGGTGGACTACATCTAAGACCACCTCCCTGTTCAGCATCCATTCGTGCTGAGACAAGGAGGTCCTGCTCAAGAGATCTGCTTGGTGGTTGTCCTGTGAGGGGATGCAGACAGCCTCTCACCTCAACTTGGTCCTGCAGGCGAAGTCCCATCTCAGCAGGGATAGACTGCACAGCTGATAGGCCTTTGTTTTTCCCAGCTTGTTGAGGTACCACATCACAGTGGTATTGTCAGTGACAATCTGGAGCACCCCTGGAACCAGAAGGGGAGTGATGGTCTTTAGAGCCAAGAAAACTGCTGTCATTTCCATGATATTGATGTGTTTGGCCTGAAGACAGGGATGCCATTTTTCTTGAATCCTAAGAGGCCAGAGTTTCTCCCCAACCTGAATCTGAGGCATCTGTATGCATAACTTGGGTTGGGATGGGGGGCTGTAGTGGGGGCCCAGGGTTCAGCTGCACTTGCTTTATCCACCAGCTGATTTCTGTTTTCAGACAGGGAAGGAGGGGGATGGCCTGCTCTAGAGGATGTAGGTGCTGGGACCAGGTGTTCTTCAGGAACAAGTGCAGCTTGCGCATGTGCATTCTTGCCAGTGGTAGCATGGGGGTGGTTGCTGCCATTAAACCCAGGAAACGAGAAATTTCCTTGCCGTCACCTTTTGAGATAGTAGAGCTTCCTGGAGGTGTGAAGTTAAAGACAGAACCTAGTCCTGAGGTAGAAAGGCCTTCATTGTGTCTGTTCTGATTCTGCAGCCAAGGAAAATCTTGTCCTGGCTTGGGATCAGAGAGGATTTGGGGAGGTTGATGGTGAAATGTAGATGCTTCAATACAGCATCCCTGGACTCTGCCAGAATCAGGATGTCGTCCAGATAAGGGTAAATCTGTATCCCCTGAGTTCTGCAGAAGGCAATGGCTGTGGCTAGGCACCTTAAGACCCTGGGGGCCATGGCTAAACTAAAGGGCAAGGCAGTAAATTGGAAATGAGAGGAAGGCCCAGAGAAATACAGGAATTGTCTGTGGGAATTCCTGATGGGTATGTGCAGGTAGGCTTTCCTTTAGGTCTAGGGTGACCATGAATGCCTTTGCTGGAATGAGAGTCAGCAGGGTGGGGAGAGAGAGCATTTTGAAAGAGTACCTGAAGATGAAGGTTTAGAAAGGACAGATCTAAGATGGGTCTCCAGGGGCCATCTTTTTGGGGGACCAGGAAGAGACGGGAGTAAAACCCCGTTCCTTCCTGTCCTGGAGGGACAGGTTCTATGGTGTCTAGTTTTAAAAGATCTGCCAGAACTTGTGGAATGAGATGGGCCTGGTTTTTGGGTAGGGAAGAGATGCCTCTTCTGGGTGGTTTCTCTTTCCGGGACAGAAATACCCTTTTTGGATAATGTTTAAGACCCACTGGTCTGAAGTGATGGATTGCAAAAGGGGGAAGACAGTGGGAAAACCGGGCTGAGAGGGGGAGGTGGGCAAGGCAGTCACACATTACTGGGGCCTCCTCTGTCCTGAAAGGGAGTCTGGGTTGTTGTGGTGGAGCAGATCTGGAGTTGGTAGGTCTTCTAGCCCCTCACCTGGAAGAGGAGGGCTGTGAAGTGCGTCTTACAAAGGTGGTCTTAGCAGGGTAGTTCCTATACTACTTGGGTATGGGCGACACCAGCATGTGCTTAATGTCCAAGAGTTCTTTGCTTTTTGCAAGTAGATTTTTAAAAAGGTCAGCGGATTGTTTTTCAAACAGCACATTGTGGTCCCGAGGGGCATCCAGGATTTTAGCCTTGAAGTCTTCGGGGAGGTTCTGGAGTCTTAGCCATGAGTACCTCCTGAGGGCTAAAGCAGATGCTGCAGACCTGGCAGATGCTTCTGCAGCATCGTAGCTGACCTTATGGAGTGCCTGGCTACCTGTTGGGCCAGAGAACGTTTGGATGAGATGTCAGTCTTCCTGGGACTGTCAGGCACGGAAGTCAGCATGGAAGAGGCTTGAAAGACCAAGTCCAATGCATACTTGGTCATGTGGGTCTGATAATTTATGGCTCTGAAAGCCAAAGTAGAAGAAGTGTACACCTTCTTCTCCATCCTATCCATGTACTTACCGTCTTTGTCAGTGAATAGTAGAGAGGCAGAGGACAGCAGTCTAGATTGCTTATCTGCTGTGGTGGCAATAACAGCTGCGTCCGCCAAGGGTGGCTTAACTAAAAATGTGTGGTACTCTGGTACTTTATAGAAGCAGTCAGGAAGCTTAGGGGTCAGAGGCTGGGAGTCAGGGGTCTTCGAGGCCGCACTGAAGGCATCCAAGTAAGCAGGCAGAACAGGGGGAAGAACTGCTCTAGGTGAGGGTGATTCCACTTGCAGCAGTTCAAAGTACCTTTTATTGGGTGTCAGTCATTTGGGAAGTGTCCCATTTAAAGTAGTTCTTCATCTTGGTGATGGTCTCACCGAAAGTAATGTCCTAAGGGGGAAGAGTCCCCTCCACAGATTCCTCATCCGGAGAGTAATATTTCTGGGGGAAGGCAATTTGGGAAACATAAGAAATGGACTCCTCTGATGAAGAGAAAGAAGAGTCATGTTCTTCCCTGACCTGAGTGGTTATGGATGGGAGGGAAGAAGCAGAGACAGGCCTAGGGCTCTGAAGAGGCAGGGTGGAAGTGGTTGAGGCTGAAGGCCTGCCAATCTGGTGCGACTTCTGAAGAAGAGGAGATAATGTTTAGCTTTCCGCTTCTTTTTGGCTGGAGAGGAAGTAGAAAGAGGCCTGGCATCGGGTCTGGAAATTAGCACATCTGAAGTCTGGATCCCTGCCGGAGGTACCAACAAAACTGGATCCCCCTCAACCTTGACAGGTGTCTATGTCTGAGTGAGCTCAGAGGACGTGCTGGTCGGCTGCGAAACTGCTTCCTCAAGGGACGTCACTGCAGTTGACGGATCCTCTGAGCGCACCTCAACCCCTACATCGGCAGTTGGAGGTGCGTCAGTAAGCGGAGCGGCAGGCGAAGAAGGCCTAGGAAACTTGGCCTTCTTGCAAGAAGGTTCAGGTGTGGCCTCCGATGCAGGATCCATCCCAAGGGCCAACTTTTTGAGGCGTTGGTTCTCGAACCTGATCCTGAAAAGAAATTGAGCAATACTTCAGGTTCAAAGTGAACCCCAGAAAACAGATAAATTGCAAGTGAGGCAGAAAAAGCTCTTTGGTAGGAGCTGGAATGAGATAATCTGCATGAGGAAATATTTTGAATTACTCTGCAGAAGGCAATGGCAGGACCTAGGCACTTATCCTTGAGGCAATAGAAAGACCAAAGGGTAAAGCAGAAAACTGAAAGTGATATGAAGAGAGACAATCTTAAGAATTTCCTGTATTGCAGACAAACAGGAATATGAAGATAGGCATCCTTCAAATCCAGCTTCACCAAGAAAGCTTGTGAAAGAAATGACTGATAGCATGGACTGAAGAGCCAACATCTTGAAACTTGGGAGCTTGAGAAAAGTGCTGAAAAAAGAAAAATTCAAAATAGGACTCCAAGTGCCTTCTATTCTGGGATCCAGAAAACATTACTGAGTAAAAGGCTGCTTTTTACAGTGGATATAAAAAGTGTACACACCCCTGTTAAAATACCAGGTTTTTGTGATATAAAAAAATGAGACCACAATAAATTATTTCAAAACTTTTCCCACCTCTAATGTGAAGTATAACCTGTACAATTCAATTGAAAAACAACTCTGTTAGGGGAAAGAATATAAAAAATAAAAAAACATACAATAAGCTGGTTGCACAAGTGTGCACACCCTTAAACTAATACTTTGCTGAAGCACCTTTTGATTTAATTACAGCATTCAGTCTTCTTGGGAAGGAGTCTATCAGCATGGCACATCTTCCTTGCAAAAGTGCTCCAAATCTGTCAGACTGCGAGGGCATCTCTTGTGCACAGCCCTCTTCAGGTCACCCCACCGATTTTCTATTGGATTTAGGTCTGGGCTCTGTCTGGGCCATTCCAAAACTTACATTTTTTTCTGGTGAAGCCATTCTTTTTTGTTGACTTGAATGTATGCTTGGGGTCATTGTTGCGTTGAAAAGTGAAAAGTGAAAATTCCTCTTCATCTTTCTAGCAGACACCAGAAGGTTTTGGGCCAAAAGTGACTGGTATTTGGAACTGTTCATAATTCCCTCCACCTTGACTAAAGCCCCAGTTCCACCTGAAGAAAAAAAACCCCCAAAGCAAGATACTGCCATCACCATGTTTCACCGTGGGGATGGTGTTCTTTTGGTGATGCAAAGTGTCGTTTCTGCACCAAATGTACCTTTTGGAATTGTGGCCAGAAAGTTCAACCTTGGACTCATCTGACCAGAACACATTTTCCCACATGCTTTTGGGAGACTAATTATTATTTTGCAAATTTTATCTGGGCCTGAGTGTTTTTCTGTGTAAGAAATGGCTTCCATTTTGCAACCCTACGCCATAGTCCAGACATATGGAGAATAAGGGAGACTGTTGTCACATGTAGTACAGAACCAGTACTGGTCAGAAATTCCTGCAGTTCCCTCGGTGCTGCTGTAGGTCTCTTGGCAGCCTCCCTGGCCAGTTTTTGTCTCGTCTTTTCATCAATTTTGGAGGGACGTCCAGTTCTTTGCAACGTCACTGTTGTCCCATATTTTCTCCACTTTCTGATGATTGTCTTCACTATGTTGCATGGTATATCCAATGCTGTGGAATTTTTTTGTACCCTTCTCCAGACTGATACCTTCCAACAATGAGATCCCTTTGATGCTTTGTAAGCTCTCTGCAAACCATGGCTTTGGCTGTAGCAGGCAACTGAGTAAATGTTAGGAAAATCCTACTAGGACAGCTGAACTTTATTTGGGGTTAGTCAGACTCCTTTAATTGATAGCAGATGTGTACCCAATAAGATTGAGTGCTGTAATTAAATCAAAACGTGCTTCAACAAAGTATTAGTTTAAGGGTGTGCACACTTATGCAAGCAGCTTATTGTATGTTTTTTTATTTTTTATATTCTTTCCCCCAACAGATTTGTTTTTCAATTGAATTGTACAGGTTATACTTCACATTAGAGGTGGGAAAAGTTTTGAAATAATTTATTTATTGTATGTTTTTTATTGTTTATATTTTCCCCCTAACAAATTTGATTTTTGATTGAATTGTACAGGTTATAGGTCACATTAAGGGTGAGAAAAGTTTTTTTTATTTCACAAAAACCTGCCATTTTAACAGGGGTGTATACACTTTTTATATACACTTTTTATATCCACTGTAGGTGTGGAATGACCAATTCTATTATACCAAGAGAGATGGTCTCAAGAAAGAGAACGCGGAGATGATTCTGGCTTTGGATGAGGATGCAGAGGAAAATGAGGGACAAGGGAAAGAAAGCATTCCAAGACATTTTGTAACCTCCTTAAATTACGGACAAAACCCATTTGAGAAGTTATTAATTACCAAACTGGCAGAGAAACATAAAAGTTTCTGACATAAAGGAACCTCAGAAAGACCAAGGTAAGATGGGCTGGAAAGAGGAAGCAGAAAGTCCTAATGAAGGTTATTTGTCTGGAAAGGTTTTGAAACACTGGAATTCTGCTTAGACTTATCTTGAAACCACCTTGTAAGAGGTCTCTTACCCTTTTGTGAGGACTTCATCTTTCCAAGGTGGGATCTTTTTCTTCTTAAGGATCTAATTTCTCTTAAGTTTTGGAACAGCAGAAAAAGATTTTTTTAAGGCCCTGCATGACCTTACCCTTTTCCTGCAAGGTCTTGAAAAGTTCTGCAGCTGCAGAACCTAAAAGATGCAGCTTATTCAAAGCAGAGATAAGAAGTTTAGCTTTGACATCTTCAAGTAAAGGCCAAAGTCTACATCAGGAAAACCTATGGAGAATCAAACCAGTGGTAGTAGCCCTGAAGAGGCACCTACAACATCATAACACTTAATAGAATGCAACTTATTAAGACAGGTGATACAGAAGACTGTTTCAGAATACTCAAATTCTGATGGCACAACATCAAGGGTACCCAAAATAGAGAAAAAGCATCTGATCAATTGTAGGCAAAACATTAGAAGAAAGGAACTTGGAAGGCTTTTCAATGGAAAGAGCAATAAATGGGTCAGAATTAGAGTTACTGTATAAGAACTAATCTGACAGAACCTGTCAGGTTTCTTAGAAACCAGTACCTGAGACCCTGCATTAAGTTCTCAGTGGAGAAAGTTATCCAACCAGTCTTCTAAAACAAGAAGAATGGATAAAGGCTTAGACACGACCCTTTCCAACAGGGCCATAATACCTCTTCTGGATATCAGACAATTATGAAATTTCCCACTGAAAATGATGCATCATTTTAATGATGGTACCCCAAAACAGAGTTCCTCCATAGGGGAATCTGTAGATAAAGCAACTTCATCATCCAAAACCTGAAGGGATAGGTAGTAAGAAGGCAGTCTTCTATGTCAGGAATTTTAAGTCTGAAGGAGAGACTAGTTCAACAGGAGGAATTGGTAAGCCTTTCTAGGACAAAGGTTAGGACGCAGGGTGTTGTACGAGGTTTCCTGGGAGGTCTGATGTGGCTCACCCTCAAAGGAACTGTTTGACTAGTGGATGAGAAAAAGACAGGGGTGTGGGCAGGAAAGTAGGCTGAGATAGCTGAAGTATGAATCTTTAATGATGAGCAAGAAAGGCCTTTGTCAAAGATTTGCCAGATAGGACAAGATCACAGATCTGAGCCCTGATGGGGTCCCGATTACAATGTTCACACCAAATTGAAAAACTGTTCCATTTTCCTCCACAGGGTTTTCTGGTGCTAGGCCTTCTAGCATTCCCTGGGATGTCCTGTACCTGCTTATTTAGGAGGAGGTCCCCCAGGTTAAGGCATCCTCCAAGCGGTTTGATGTAGGATTTGCAGGTTGGGGTGTACGACGTGTCCCTTGTTCTGAGTCAGAAGGTCTAGACTCTGTGGTAATAGTCTAGGACTGCTCTGGTTAGGCTAAGAAAAAGGTACCAGTGTTGCCTTAGCCAATCTAGAGCTACAAGTATTACCCTTGGACACTCTTCTTTGATTTTAGTTTTTTTTTTGAGACCCCTGGGAAGTAGGGGCATTGGTGTGAAGGCATAGATGATAGGCCTATCCATCTGAATGAGAAAGTGTCTGTTTCCCAGGCTGAAAGAGTCTTGTTCCTGGAACAGAACCTTTTCAATTGTGTATTCTCCCTGGTGGCAAAGAGGTCCATCTGTTGGGTCCCCCTATTTCTTGGCTATGCTGAGAATGATCTCCCAATACAAATGTCACTCGTAGGGGTCTACAGGCTTCTGCTGAGTTGATCTGCCAGTTGGTTGTGCACACCCAAGAGGTACTCAGCCAACAGGTGCACTCCCATAGAGTAAGCTGTGTTCCCCACTCTCATTGCTAGGTGGCAAAGAGGGTAGGAATGGGTTTCTCCCTGTTTCTGTACCATGACTGTGGTATTATCTGCATCCACGACTGGCACCCCTGATTTCAATTTCACCCTGAATGGTAGTAAAGATAATACCCTGGGAACATTAGACAAGTCTAAGGGGTGGAGCACAAAACTGAGAATGTATGGAACTTGCTCTGATGCTCAAGAATCATCTGCTTGATTTTTCTGTGGGAATATGCAAGTTTGCATGCTTTAGATCTAGAGTCCCCATGAAAGCCTTTGATTGAAACTTACCGAAGGGTCAGCATCCTGAATTTGGGAACCTCCACGAATAATTGGAGGGTAGACAGATCCAAAACATAATAGAACAGTTCCTCTTTTCTTGGGACCAGGAACAGTCTTGAGTAAAAGCCCCTTCCTATTTGATGTAGAGGGACTGCTTCCACTGAGCACTGTACACAGAGTGTTTCTACATGTGAAAGATCCTCTGCTTTTTGGGACAGTGGTATTATCTGAGAAGCCTGAATGTTTTGGGGGAGTGTATGAATTTGAGCCAATATCTCCTGGAAATATTTAGTACCCTTTTGTTTGAATTAACGAGAGGCCAACTTTCTCTGAATATTGCCAGTCTTGCTCCAAGTCTGAGAGCAGGTTGGAAGGGAGGGGAGCGAAGGGAGGGAGGCATGCCATGAGAGAGAGTCATGACTGCTCCCTACTAGGGACCTGCGGGGTGGAAGTTCCTTGTCTTGAAGAAGTAGAATGCTTTTGCCCAAGCCTCTGGTACTGTCTCTGGTCTCCAATTCCCTGTAGGACTCTCTTTGACCTGCTTTGGGTTGGGAAGGGCCAGTGTTTATTGGGACAGTTTCAAATGAAATACGGGAGCTGTACCTGCAAAAAGTCTTTTGACTGCCTGCATTAACTTAACTTTAGCCTTCATTTTTTTTTTTTGCACAGCTTCTGCTTTAGGGCCAAAGAGGAACTCCTTATCTGAGGGAGCATTCAAAAGATTGGATTTAACAAGCTCTGGGAGGGTTTGTTCCCTTAGCCAGGTGTGCCTCCTAATGACAGACCCAGTGACTGCGACCCTACTGGCAGCGTCCAAGACATCAAATCCACAAGTGTAAAGAATGCTTCAGTACTTGTGAAGTGCAGTTGCAATTTTCCAGTAATTCTTCACACAAGTCCTTATTTCAATGGTCAAAAGCTTTCGTCTCATCTGTTCCAGTAAAATTTCTTGGTATTTCATTATGTGGAAATGGCAGTTTAATGCCCTCAAAGATAGAGTGGCAGAAGTGTATACCTTTCTGCCAGATCTATCAATGGCTCTGTCTTCTTTACCAGTGGGTAGGAAGTTTCTGGATGCACTGGCTCTGGGACCTTTGGGTCCAGGAACAACAACTTCTGGATCAGCTGAAAGGTTTATGTTCTGGGAGGTTGAGAAAGTCCCCGACTCTTTTTTTAGATTGGGGGGAGTCCTGCTCTTCTCAATGGAAAGAAGCAGAGGCCTGCAAAGCGGTTCCAGACTCAAGCGACGAACGTAAACCCAAGACTTGTGCTGATGTCAAGGGGACTCCGAATGGGTCTCAATAGAGGCCTTCTCCGCCACCTTGGTGATAGTAGGGGGCTGCGATAGCACCTCACCAAGTACCATGATAACCAGCCTTGTACGGCTAGTAGGTGTTGAACGGACATTTTCAGAAGGCCTAAGTTTGGGCCATTTGTGTTTAGGAAGATCAATGCTGTGATGCTTAAATGCCACACCACATGGAGAACCAAAGTACTTGCTAAAAAACTTAGCTAAAATGCCTTCCCTGCACCCAAAAGTCCTGGAACTGAATTGGGTGCAAAAATGGCAATTAGGGACGTCATGGTCTGGACCCAAACAGGTAATACAGAAGGAGTGGAAGTTTTGGTGTGGGATTTGCTTAACAAAACAAAGACGACTGTTAACCTTCTCTGACAGTTAGCAAAAAGAAGAGAGTTCCCCAATCATCTCTGTGTCACTGCTGGACAGAGGCACAACAAACTAATGGGTACAGTATTTTTTCATATAAGGGGTGGCGTAAGACACAAAACTTTTGGCTAGGCTTATAAATGCCTTAGGGCAGATAGCTTTCTTAAGTTTCTCTGGTGCAGACCAACCGATGCATGTACTGATATCTGCTTCGGGCTCCGACGGCAAGAAAGAACTGAAGTCAAGATGTCGGCGGACTCCACTTATACCCCAGCGTACTAATGTCAAGTTAAGCTGTCTGCCAGTGGTAGGGGAGGAAAAATTCTTACTCTGGTAGTTGGGCTGGTCAAGGGCTTTCACAGTGTGAAATCTCTCAAGTCAGGACTGCAACAGTGAAACATGAACAACATCGCACATTATCCCAACTTCAGTTGGCAAGAAAAAAAATTACTTGTTCAAGAAAATCAAATGCTCCAGCCTACAAAAAGGTTACATCACAAAGGCAATTATCCACTATTTCTGCACTTTCTCAGTTCATCCCTGCACCAATACTAACTTTCTGACACTGCTAGTGGTGGGTCTATATTATAATCTCGAAGTTGTGGAACATCGAATACAATATGGTCGACTCCATATTATCGAAGTTCCGTAACTTTGAAAATAAAAAAAAAATTTTAAGCATCAAATACTTACCCTAACGGGTTTAAGCGCGCGGGGGGGCCCAAGCCACCCTGCACACCCCACACCCCCCGCTTCTTAAATAAACCAACTCAGAGATCGCACTTTGATGTAGTATGGTGCGGAAAGGGAAGATTTCACTTTCCTACACTGTAGTGCAATCTCGGAGTTGGTATATTTAAGTAGCGGGGGTGTGGGGGGTGAAGGGGGGCTTGCCCCCTGCCTACACTCGTTAGTTTTTTTTTTTTTTGTTTTGTTTTTTGTTTTTTTTTTTGTTCTACAAATATTTTTTATTGAGTTTCGATTGTTTAATAGTTCAATGCATAAAGTTCGATGTTTATGCATTCGAACTATTAAATATTCGAGATTATAATACAGACCCCTAGTGATTTCTAGGGTACATACAGTGAATGTCTAACAATAACAACTATGTAAATTCTGTTCATCCAGTAACACTTGCTGCATTACACCTTCTGTGTTTTCTCTATTTTTCAACTGTGTACTAGCTTTAATCTAGAATTTTTGATGTAATCTACAATCACTAACGAACACTCCTCATATTACTCTGTGCTGATGCTGTTTTATGTTTTTCATTAGTTGATTATCAACCATGATAAAATGACCTGGGCTATGTTTGAAAAAGGTCACTTTTGATCAGAGTACTACTCCAGTAAACCAAAAAAAAAAACGAACCTCAATCATCTTGGACTGCATTTCATCAACTGGATCTCCTCTCCCAATACTTGCAAAACTGGTGGTTTACCACTGAGGAAGCTGTCATTAATTTTGAGATGTGCTGGTCATTTTCTAAATGCAGTTTGTTAAAATTGCTGCAGTCACCACTTGTTTAACTCCAAGATATTCTCACATTTACATTCCTATCAGAAAGGCGAAAGGCTGGCCTTTCACTTTGATTAATTACTTGTCTTAACCAACACTGATCAACTTGGCAAGCAAATTCTTTAAAGACAGTCTATTGTTTTATGCATCTTTTAGAGCTAAGGTGTCAGTCGGGATATGAATTTTATGATTAGTTTGCCACATTTGTCTTTCTTGTATAAACAAATGTACTTTATTACTGGTGGCAACTGCGTTCTATACTTGCATCTGAATACAATGCTTGTCCTGGCTTGTGATTTTAATATGCACAAAAGATGATTTATATTTAGACCCATTAATTTTATTGCCGGAAATAAAATTCAACTTAAAGTATGAAAGTTACATACTTGGGTACAGTTTGGATGAGCTTACATTAACTACAGACATCTGAGTACATTCACTGTTGCACTACTTCTAACTTCCAAAGCATTTTCCTCTCCACCTTCCTGGCTGGGTAGATGCCCTCCCATCTGGACATCATCATGCCTATGGAAAAAAGGGAGACATATCTTTCTTGCCGCTACTAGCAGCAGGAGTATGATTCAAAGTCACACCAACAGCCATCCAGGTGATGTACACCTACAATGACAGCAGCTCAACCAGAAAAAAAAAATACCCCATTGCCAGACAATAAGCAAACCTGAGAAGAGGTGACAGGGTTCACCCAACCAAGGTGGAAACAGAGAGGAATAAGATGGTAAGTATTACAGCAACAGTTAGAATACACACAGCTGTACAATTACAAAGTTCTACAGAAAGTACAGCTGAGCACACTAACCATAAATGTAGATTTTAGAGTGTATTCACTGTTGCAGTCATCACACTTAGATTATCTGCCTGCAGGTAGCCCTCAGTCGGCCCAAATACCAGAGACTCAGTATTTCTGCGTCAGATGCTGTCACTTCTTCCATGAAGTCAGGACGTCAGGGGTATAAAATCAGGCAGCCAACGCCATTACATCAGTTTTTCCTTGCCCCAAATGTCAGGAGCTCCCAAACAAGGAGCTAGGAAATGGTGTGGAAAACACCACCAGTAAAAAGTAAATACCCATACCAGTAGGAATAGCCCTAGAGAGGAGAGACAGAGAGATAGAGAAATAGAGAAAACCAGGGGGCTGGAGGGTGGGAAACCAGGACTGCAACAGTGAATACACTCGAACATCTACATTTATGGTAAGTGTACACAACTGTACTATGTTCTTCGTGTTTCACTGTTGCAGTCATCACACTTGGGTTGATTCCTAAAGCTGAAGAAGGGTGGAGGCAGTCAGGAAGGGTTACGGTTGGCTAGTAGGCCTTGCAAGACTGCTGTAGCATATCCTGCCCTGGATTTGGAAAATATAGGCAGGTGGTAATGCCTGGTGAAGGTGTTTACAGAACTCCAGGTAGCGGCTTCTAGTATGTCCCTGGTAGGGACTCCCCTGAGAACTGCTGTAGAGGTAGATGTAGCCCAAGTGGAATGTGTTCTGACCCCCTGAGGGGTTGGTTTTCCATGGTGATTGTAGCAGAAATGGATGCAGTGTGCTACCATTTGGAAATAATGGCCTTGCCCTCTGCTCCTGTTGCAAAGCTGACTAGCAGCTGGTCAGATTTTCTGAAAGGCTTAGTCCTATCAAGGTAGAACCTGAGCTGTCTGTGCACGTCCAAGGAGTGCAGGATCCTTTCCTCTTTATTCTGAGGATTAGGGAAGAAGGTAGGCAAATGGATGGATTGGTTGAAAGCCACACTGGACACCACTTTAAGCATAAAGGAAGGGTTAAGTCCTGAGGGAAACCCTATCAGCATGGAAAATAATGAAGGGTTCCATAACCATCAGTGCTTGTAACTCAGACACTCTTCTAGCTAAAGTGATGGCTAGAAGCAAGGCCGTTTTCCGAGAGAGGAATTTTAACTCTGCTGAAGCAGCAGGTTCAAAAGGGGGGGGGAAGCATGAGCTTTTCCAGTACAAAGTTAAGGTCTCAAAGCAGGGGTGGGTGCTCTCCTTGGTGACCTTAGGTTGTTTGCGCCTCTCAAGAGCGGTTTGATGAGAGGGAGCAAGAATAGAGGTTGCTCAGTATTGTAATGAGCAGAGATGGCAGAGCCACGGATCTTAATGGAGGAGAAGGATAAGCCTCTGAGGAGTAGTTCTGCTAGGTAATCCATGATTGGAGGTAAGAAGGGCAGTGATGTGTCCTTTCCTTTGGACTGAATCCAAGAACAATACCTTTTCCATTTTTTACCAGTGGATTTCCTAGTACTGGGCCTTCTGGCTTCAAGGATGACATCCAGCACCTGTTTGCTTAGGGTTGCTGGTGGTGTATTTAAGGAATAAGCCAGGCTGCAAGATTTAGGGGGTTTGCAATTTTAAATGCAAAATCTGTCCCTCCTGCTGGGAAAGCAGGGTTGGTGTCTGACATAGGTGCCAGGGTGGCACCATTGCCAGGCTACGCAGGAGTGGGTACCAGTGCTGTCGTGGCCAGTCCAGGGCAATCAGAATTGTCCTTGGCTTGTCTTGTCTTATCTTGAGTAAAACTCTTGAGAAAAGGGGCAGAGGAGGAAAGGCATAGACTGAGATGTTTTCCCATTGAAAGGATAGTGCATCAGTGTTCCAGTCCCCGCTGTGAGGGTTCCTGGTGCAGAATTTGCTTAACTGGTGGTTGTCAGAGGAGGCAGAGAGATCCACACCTCTGGGGTCCCCCATTTCTGAATCAGAAGGTTGGAGGTGATGGGCTCCAATTTCCACTCGTGTGGGTCTAGGAGATTTCTGCTCAAGTCATCTGCCAGTGAGTTGTGTTTGTCTGGCAGGAATTGAGCTTGTAGATGGATTTGGTTGTCCAAGGCCATGCTCCACAGGGCCATGGCTAAACTGCACAATGGGTAAGAATGGGTCCCCCCCCCCCACTACTTGCTGATGTACCACATAAATATGGTATTGTCTTTTTATTAGCAGTTGTTCTGGAAAGAGTAGGTGTCTGAAAGCTGTCAGGGCATTCTGTACAGCTAGCATCTCTTTTTGGTTGCTGTGCAGGGAAATCTGACTTAGGCTCGAGTGGCCCTGAATACATTTGCCAGCCATGTGAGCCCCCCATGCATAGTCTGATGCGTCTGTGGTCAGGGTCAGGGTGGCGAGGGGTAGAATAAAAGGCAGTCCCTTGTTGTGGCTGCATGCTTCTGCCCACCAAAGGAACTCTGTCCTTAGACAAGGTATGATAGGGATGAAATGTTTCCAGGTCCTGAGAATGTTGGCACCAAAGACTTTTTAAGTACCACTGAAGTTTCCTCATATGCAGTCTTGCATATGGAATTAGCAAAATACATGAGGCCATGAACCCCAGGGTTTGCAGTATTTTTCTTGCAGATAGCTGGGTTCTGGTGGCAATTTGTTTGAAGTAATCGGTCAGAAAGACCTGTTTTCCTGAAGTGAGGAATGCCATCTGGGAAGTTGTGCCCAAGCTTGCTCCCAGGAATACAATCGTTTGACTAGGTACCAGTTGAGAATTATTTTTGTTGGTGTACCCCAATGAAGTGAGTAGGCTTTTTACAAATGCCAGGTGTTGAAGCAGCAATTTCTGACTGTCCGCCTGAATCAGGCAGTCATCCAAGTAGGGGTAAATTTGGATATTTCTCTGCCTGCAGTATGCAATGGCTGGAACCAGGCATTTTGTGAATACCCTGGGGGCAGTAGATAAGCCAAAGGGAAGTGCAGAGAACTGTTGATGCATAAACCCTGCTCTGAAACGTAGATACTTACTGCATGACTCCCTTATGGGGATGTGCAGATAGGCTTCTTTTAAGTCTAGGGTGACTAACCAGGCATCCTTGGCTAACATAGGGAGAAGCTGTTGCATGGTAAGCATCTTAAATTTTGGTACTACCAGGAAGGTGTTGGGAATTGAAAGATCCAGGATTGGGTGCCAAGAGCCCTCTTCCCTGGGTACCAGGAAAAGTCTGGAGTAGAATCCTTGGCCCCACTGTTCGACTGGAACAGGCTGAATGGCTCTGATATTGAGCAAGGAAAGTACTTGGTTTTGAGCCTCTGCTCACTGGTTTGGAGGAAGGTCTGTAAACATGCTCGGAGTTGGCATTGAATGGAAATAAAATTTGTACCCCTGGGATACACTGTTGAGGACCCATCTGTCCTGAGTAATTGACATCCAGTTTTTTACATGAAGGGCAAGTTTTCCTCCTAGGGGGACAAGCAATTGGGCAGGGCTGGGAACTAGACTCGAGAAGTCATTGTGAGCTTTTCCCATAAGGAGGTGGCTTACCACACTCTGCTTTAGGGGTGGGGGCATGCCATTGCTTAGATCTCTGCATACCCTGAGACTGTAGTCTGGGAGCTCTGTTTCCCCTGGGTCTTGTTTGGGAAGGCCTTGAGGGGGCTGGAAAGGACCAGTGATTTGAAGGGCAATGCTTACTGAATCTAGGTGGCTGCACTTGTAGGACTTATTTAACATTTTGCATAGATTTATTTTTTAAGAACTTCTGCTTTGGTGCCAAATAAACAGTCCTTATTCAAAGGAGTGTCTAGTAATTTAGATTTGACATGATCTGGCAAGGTCTGCTCCTTCAGCCAAGCATGTCTTCTCAGTACAGAGCCAGTGACTGCTGCCATGCAAGATGCTTCTAGGGCATCAAAGCCACAGTGCAAAGTATGCTTACCAACTTGGTTTGCAGAATGAATAAGCTCCTGCAACTCTTTACTTTCTGCACAATCTGGAAAGGTCACCACTTTTTGTTTAATAAGTTCATAATATGATGCTGGTATTTCAGCATGTGAAACTGGCAATTCAGTGCCATGATAGCAAGAGTTGCAGAGGTATATACCTTCTTACCCCATCTGTCCAAATTTCTGGAATCCCTGTCTGAAGGGGTAGGATTTTTGGCTGCAGCAGCCTTAATACCTTTAGGTCCCTGGGAAATAGTCCGTGGATCAGCAGTAGGATTCTTGAAAAGAAAGTTGTGAGAATCAGATACTCTGTAGTACCTGTCTGGTTGCCGGAGGTAAAGTGTCTGGAGTAAGACTGGATTCCATAAAATCATCATCCACAACATCCAGGACAGGGGGTATAGCTAAGGGCCTGTGCTGAGTCAACTATAAAAATTCTCAGAGTCTCTTTTTGGACTGCGGATAGTCTTAGCATTCCCAATGGAAATGCTCTCTTAAGGTATGAAATGTTTCACCAAAAGAAAAATCCTCTGGAGGGGAGGCAGAGGGAATGGATTCCTCTGCATCAAAATCCTCATAGGCAGAAAACGGCATGTCTTCATAATCAGAAAGGACAGAGTCATCAGACTCCTGGTCTACAGAACCTGTAGGGTACTGGGTTCTTGGTCTCTTAGCAGGGGAATGCTGGCTTCCCCTAATCAGTGTAATAAGGTCTTCAGACATTCTAAGCATTTGCTTTTGTGGCATGGGTGCCTGAACATGCGTTTTGGTCATTGGTTTTCTAGGCGTAGTGCGTACTCCGGGCTTAAGAAACTCGGTAGTTTTGGTTAAAAATGAAGTCGTCGGTTTGATTCCAACATCGGTAGAATGAAAAACTCCCTCAGAAGCCAGTGCCTGCATAGCGGCTCCAGACTCATCTAAGGTAGAGACATCCGCTGGTTTCATATTCAAAGCATCTCGCGGCATTCCGGACTCCGAATGGGTCTCAGCAGAGGCTTGCGAATCCATAGAAGCAGGCATCAAGAGCTGCAAAGGCACCTCACAGAGTACTGGCGGAGTGGAGAATAGCTTAACAGAAGTGTCGTCGGCAGTTTTGGACCTATGCGGTCTGTCTTGGTCTTTATCCTTACTTTTTTTGGAAGATTGGTAGTTGGATGGCTTACTGAAGCCATTTCGGATACGGTGATAGAGAGCGAAAGAATTTAGCGATAAAGCCAGATGATGAATGGTTCGGGTGTTAAACAAGGCACAACACAGACAGTGAGGGACGTTGTGATCTGGGCTAAACAGGTGACACAGTAAGAATGAAAATCTCTGTGAGGTATTTGATTTCCACAGGGAAGACAATTGTTAACGTTTTCTGACATTGGTTTAGAGCAAGAAAAAAAGGATCCCCAATGAGGTACTTAGCTTTAGAAGACTTGAGGATTATTCAACTCGAAAATGAAAAATTCAGGTAGTTGCCGACCGGCACTTGCGAATTGCTTCTGCTCTGGGCTCCTTCTCGGCAAGAAAGACTGATGTAATGGCGTCGGCTGCCTGGTTTTATACCCCTGACGACCTGACGTCATGGAAGAACAGACAGCATCCGACACAGAAATACTAAGTCTCTGATATTCGGGCCAACTGAGGGCTACCTGCAGGCAGATGACCCAAGTGTGATGACTGCAACAGTGAAACACGAAAAACATCTGTATTATGCTCATCACGTTTCACTGCTGCTGTAGCAGTAGCTCTTGGGAAGACTCCAAAAGCTTCCGGACCCACTAGAGTTGCACTGATTATGTTAGCCCTTGCTGAACCTGACCTTGCGCTCCAGAGGTATTGTCCAAATTATAATGTTTACAGGTGGTGCTGCGGTAGCATTGTCGCCTCACAGTAAGACGCTGTCCAGTTCGATTCTCAGCTAGAGCGTCTTCTGCGTGGAGACATGCGTGAATGGGCATACCTTCGTTGAAGGTTGTGCGTCAGGCCGGCAAGCCGGTACGTAAAAAATCAACTGCCAATCATTAGCAGACCGGAGTTCCGCTGTGGCGACCCCTAACCGGGAAAAGCCGAAAGACACAAACAGAGTGTGGACAGATGATCAGGTAGCTGCTTACAAGATAGCCTGGTTACAGATCCCTTTCAGGAAAGCTATAGTAGTAGATGTTACTCTTGCTGACGTGTTCCAACCTGCCCTGGTGCAGACTTTGCCATGAACAAGTAACAAAAAGAGAAGCAATTAGACAGCAATTCTGAAATGCTCTGTTCTGAAATAGGTAAGCCCTTCCTACCCTTTGCAAATGCTATAAATAATGATCTGACTTCCTTCCTTACTTCTTTAAACCTTTCTAGGTAAAATCTCAAGCTACCTATACAGGTGTGCAAGATCCTTTCCCTCTCTTACACTGTAGAGTGGGGTACAAAACAGGGAAGTTAACATCCTGATTTTACAGAGACCTCGGGACAACACCCAGGGCATGGAGATGACGCTGTTGTAGATAAATATCAAAGAAAGTTGGGAATGCACAAACTAGAACACGATAAGAACAGGATGCTTGCATACAAGGGTCTGCAATCTGGTTATCTTCCTGAAAGATGCAACAGTCATTAAGAACACAGTCTTTTAAGTCAGGTATTTGAGGGATACTACTGGAACAAAAGGTGGTAGAGTCATCTTTTCTAGCACACAATTGAGGTCCCACAGAGGAGATGATACTCTCTTGGGGAGACTCTGGTGTAATGCCCCTTTAAGGAATTGATTTACTAGTAATAAGGAGTAAAGAGGGATGCAGATACAGAAGACATGTACTATTCAGGGAGGCATAAACACAATCCTGATTTATAACAACCATCCAGATATTTCAGAACCAAGGACAGTGAGCACTGGTTGGGGTCCAAGGCCTCTCTCTGACACCAAAGGAAGGCAGCTTTTCCACTTTGCTAAGAATTACTTCAAAAGGGTACTACATAGTGGCATTTCTGGCTTGTGCTTCTTGATCTGCTGTATCACCATGAGAAGAAGAGTGAAGGGAGGAAAGATATACCCAAAAACATACACACCTAGCTAACTGAAGTCTCTGTAGCCAAGTTCTCGGTCCTACGCCCTTACTTGTTTAGATATCTTTCAGACCTATCTTTTTCAAGTGAGGTGTTCTATAGTCTGTATGCAGATGACCTGAAAATGAGTAAATTGATTACATGCATTACAGACAGGGCATGTCTGTAAAAGAACTTGACTAAATTGACCATTTTGGCACAGGAGAATAACAAGATGATAAATACATCAAAAACTAAGCATGAAAAATTTGGGAGACATAAAATGAAAGGTTAACATTTAATACAGCACACAATGATTCAAAATGTAGATTCATCTAAGGATCTAGGTACATGGCATCAACCAACTGGTTAATGATAGTTACAGAACTATAGGCTGTCTACAAAGATTTATAAATTCCAGAAATCAGAAATGATGAAGTCAATCTTTGTTAACTACATTAGACCCAAAACTGAGTATGGAATAACAATATGGAAGCCTTGTAAGACAATAAGCATGAATAAACTGTAAAGAGTACAGTGGAAAAATACCAATGGCATCCATGGATGGGAAAATTTATTATGAAAGGCTAAAATATCTGAAATTCTCTCATGGATATTTAAGAGATCTTATTCAGGTATAGACGGCATTCAGAGACAACTATCTCTGGGAATGTTTGGCGATATCAAAAAGTACGAGAGAATCATCAGACAACCCATGCAGAAAATCCTATAGGAATGAGAAGTGCACTAACTGGTTCTCAAGAGTAGCCGAGTAATGGAACAGACTACAAAATTACATTAAAGCAAGCTCTAGTTTCGATATATTTAAGAACAGCCTGGACACGTATTATGGGAACTATTTTGGTATACTGGCAGGCTAGTAAGGGCATCAATGCCCATACGTGAAAGATCTGTATGTGTAACTGTATGCAAGTTTCCTAATGCTAGCACCTTGGCACACTTTTCTTTGCTGTTAATATTTTGGAAGTACAAGGTTCATTTCTGGTACCCCCCTCCCCACAACCAAACCCAAAAATACATCCCTGTGAAACAAGTATTTGTGAAGGTTTGCATCAGTTCTGCTCAACTGATCTGAGAAGGGACCTAAGCTGCTTTAATGGTCAAGCCAGACTACTGTGCCAAGTGCCAAGCTCCAGGGACAGCCAGCCTAAGAGGTGAGAGTCCCCTTGCCCACTGTGGTGTTGCCAATGAAGACATGCAGAGTCCCTGGCTGCCAGGTTTGCTGAAAAGTCTATATGGCTAAGACGGCTTCCACAATTTCCTTGAAAGTGATGTAGTTTTTCTTGTGAGTTTTCTCAAAGTCTCTTGAAACCATAGCAAAACTAAGTGAGCACCTCAAGCAATGTCCAAAGAGTCTTTGGCAACTATTTGTCTAGTCCTAGCCTGAATAAGTCCCCCGGACAGATTTTTAACTGCTGTATAAATCAAAACTCCTCCTTTTTTCTTACAATGTAGTAGGGAAATGGGACAGTGCAAGGACTCGGCATGCTGGCACCACCTGTTCAATTACCACTGCATTTTTTTTTCATGTGAAGTCTTGCCAGTGGGAACACACTGCTCTTCTCACAAATTTGCCCTTAGTTATGACTAGCCATGCAGGAAGGTGGAGGAATGGACAGTCCTTGACTGTTTCCACAAAGTGTCTCTCAAATTCTGCTACAGACCACTCAAAGGTGGACATCGCGTCCTCTCCTGTTCAGCTGGTGAATCTGGGCATCTTGAGGCAATGTTACAATTGCCTCATGTACACAGACAACCCACTCCTTCTCCCACAAAACACAAATACATGTGAGAGATGCAACTATATAGCCAAACTGGAGGCTGAGCTCTCTCAACTCAGGACTGGCAAGACCAGACAGGAGGAGAAGGAAACCACGCACACCACAAACCCAGTTTCACATAGAACTATCACAACTGCAAAACAAACACATAAACACACAAAGACATACTCGGAGGCACTGATCAAAAATCTACCAAAACTACAGAGGCCTCCAAAGCAGACACCCAAGCAACTGCCACCTCAAGACATAAGACATGCAACACATAGTTCTCAAAGTCAGTGTGCTAAACAGTCACAGCCCTTAAGGCCAAACACAATGCCAGACACACTTGTTATAGGTGACTCCATAGTCAGACACACTGACGTCCCACTCACCAGACTGAACAAGGAAAAGATCACAGTAAGCTGCCTGTCAGGCGCTAGAATCCGCCACATAACACAAGCACTCAGGTCACTCCACAGCAAGTACAAGTATGACTCAGTCATTGTCCATGCCGGTGTGAATGACCTGAGACGCACTCCCTGGACTACATGAAAAGAGACAGAGGAGCTCTCAGATTATGTAGCCCAGGCCGGTATGACCCTGACCCTGAGCAGTATCCTACCCTCACCAAGAATGATGCCACAATACAGAGACAAAATGATCAGCTTTAATAATTGGCTTAATTACTGGTGTCATTCTAAGGGGATCCAATGTCTGTCTGCCTGGGATGACATGCTTGACAAGCCACGCTGCTTCGCAAGGGACGGCTTGCACCTGTCACCCCTGGGCTTCCGGATATTGGCAAAGGCTCTTGCCACCCCCATTGCAAGGCTCAAATGATAAACCTACCGCCCTAGAAAACAAAAATGGAGAAAAACTAAGGGTAATACTGCTCAATGCCAGAAGTCTAAACCTCAAGATGCACGCCCTCGAAGCCCTCCTCAGTATGGAGAACATCGATGTCTGTGCTGTGACTGAAACCTGGTTCAAGGCTCCTGAGAGCACCCCAGCACTATCAGGTTATACCTCATATCATGCGTTCCGGCCCCAAAATCCGGACCGAACCACAAAAGGAGGGGGAGTATCCATATTCATAAAGGATACCCACACCTCCAGGTTAGTGGCAATGCAGGAAGCATCAGAGACCATCCAGGTGCAATTAACCATAGGTAAAACTGCCCTACAGTTTGTAACATGCTACAGACCACCTTCTCAAACTCAGGAAACCCACAGAGCCTTCCTGAAGACACTGGAGAGTATGAACGTCTCTCCAAACACCATCATATTGGGTGACTTCAACTACCCAAACAGACTGGGAACATTACTCAAGCCCCAACACCCTAGCCCAAAGGTTCCTTGAGTTCATAAACTCAAATGCTATGGAACAACTAGTCACCATTCCCACAAGAGGAGAAAATATACTAGACCTGATCATCACAAACATGGGGACAAAATGCTCCACACCGGAAGCATATCCCTCATTGGTGAGATCAGACCATAAATTAATCTCACTGGAGATCCACATCCCGCCCCCACACCCAGCAAAAAAGACCACAGTGAAGAACTTCTCAAAAGCAAACTTCACACTTCTTAAGACTGGAGTGGTATCCTTCAAGGCCCCCGAGCCAGTGGAAACCACAACCCACGCTGCTGAAACCCTTACAAATGCCTTCTACGAGCACCTCCAGGAATGTATGGATCAAGCAATCCCTAATAAAATCAAGACCCTTTCCACCAAAGGCAGGCGCCCGGTCTGGTGGACTCCAGCCATAAACAAACTCTACAACAAGAAGAGAAAGCTACTACATGACAGAGCAAAATCCCTAAATGGGGAGGCATCTCTGATCAATACTAGCAAAAAACTACAATCACTCATAAAATCATCCAAGGCCAACTTTGAGAGACAAATCGCTAATGACACAAAAGACAACCATAAAGCCTTCTTTAGCTATGTTAGAAACCTGGGTGGAAACTCCCAGATATGCTCAGAATTAGTCCAAAATTATAAAAAAAAATCACTGAACCCACAGACATTGCCAACATACTGGCAGACAGGTTCAGTGCAAATTTCTCCCCTCCCTCCCCCCAAAAGGAGAAATATCTATCCCACCAGAGTCTAGCCTCCCAAACATCTCAGATGCCCAGGTGAGAGCTGCTCTCTAAAGCAAAAACTCAGCATCAATGGGACCGGACGGTGTCCCCGGCTGTGTGCTACACGAACTCAATGAGGAACTAAACCCACACATAAGGCTGCTGTTTAATCTTAGCTTACTACAGGATAATGCCCAAAGAATGGCGACGGCAACTGTGGTCCCACTCCACAAAGGCGGTGCTTCTACGGACCCTGAAATTACCGCCCCATAAGCTTGACGAGCCTTGTCTGCAAAGCTATGGAGAGGATCATAATGGAACTCATAAATAAAGACATTGGGGACCTACAGACACTGGATCCTACCCAATTTGGCTTTGTCAAGGGCAGATCCTGCCTCTTGAACTTGGTCGACTTTTTTGAAACAGTCACTAAGGCCATTGATGAGGGTAAGGCAGTTCACACAGCCTACCTTGACCTAGCAAAAGCGTTCGACACAATACCCCACTCGGGCATCATAGAAAAGCTCACCAGCTTAGATGTAAACCCATATGTCACAAGATGGGTTGCAAACTGGCATAAGGACAGAACACACAGGGTTAGAGTTGCTGGTGCCATGTCAGACTCTAAGCCGGTCACGAGCGGTGTCCCACAGGGCTCAGTCTTGGGCCCCCTCTTGTTCGGCATTTATTTTTCTGAAGTGCAGGCAAACATATGGGGATTGTGGCTGACAAAATTTGCAGATGACTGCAAACTGGGCACCATAATTGACACTCCATCAGACACAGACCTCCTCCAGAAAGGTCTCATAGAAATGGATAACTGGTGCCAGAGCCAAGCTAAATGCCAAAAAATGTATAGTCATACCCTTTGGGAAAAACAAGGTAACCCCTAATTACCACATAGGTGGTAATCCATTAAACACGGAAGAAGTTATCAGGGACCTGGGGACCCAAGTTGACAGTAACCTCTCTTTTGACACTCACATTGCCAAAGTGGTTAGGAAGACCTTCTACATTTCCCACCTGATCATGAAGAGATTCACATCCAGATCAGGAGAGGTCATTGTACCCCTGTACTCTTCACTTATCAGACCAATGATTGAGTACAACGCCCTATTCGGAATGTACCTTACCAGACACCTGCAGCAGTTGGAAAGACCCCAAAAGTTCCTCACCAAAAGGATAAAGGGGCTCAAACATATGTCATACGAAGCCCGACTGAAGAAACTCCAGCTCTATTCAGTCGCATACCGTCTGCTCAGAGGTGATCTGTGCCTGACATACAAGGCCATGTCCAACCTGGAATTAATGGACATGCTCCACCTCAAAAAATCCAAATCCACCAGAGCCACGAGAGCAAGAGACTTAAACTTCAACACGGATATAAATAGGACGTGCTGGAGGGACAGATTCATCACCCAGAGACTCCCTACACTATGGAACAGAATTCCAGTCCATGTGAGGCAGAGCCCCTCACTGACTCTGTTCAAGAGAAATCTTGACGAGTGGATGGGAGATCGTAGGTTTACCCCGGGAATCATCTCTATCACTGCTAGACAGAGGCACAGCAAACTAATGGGTATAGTATTCTCATCCTAAGGGGTGGTGAAAGTCACACACACTCTGGCTAGGCTTTTAAATGCCCTAGGGCAGATAGCCTAGTATGAACCTATGAACCTATCAGCCCTTCTAATTTCACTTGCAACATATCTGCTGGGGCAGGGGGACTCATCTGAAAAGTTACTACAGACATTTTGGTTTTATCCAGATTGCTGTTCCCATTGCAGCTCTCCACACCAGAACCACAGCTGATTTGAACATTCCTTCATCCTAGAAACAGCATGCTGAGTGGTGAAACTTTACTGCAAAAGACGAGAGGGTCTTGCCATCTTTCTCTAGGTTTTACTGTAGCTACATCTTTTCAGCCAAAAAAAGGAGGGGACCTGAAAGTGTTAAATGTCACCCTGATATTCTCAGAACAGTATGTTGGCCAGTACCATGTATACTGGTGCACAGCAATAATGGAACCTGGCAATATTGGAACAATTAGCTTGGGTCATACTAACAGTTAAGTTTCAAGGTTTAGAGTAAATAAAAAAAAAGATAAAAAAGCTGCTGACTAGAACTGTAATTTCTATCCAAATAGTCCACTGGCCAACTGATCCAGCAATGGCTGCATCTCACTGGTCAAATCCTGCTGGAAAATCTTATCAGGCTGTTCACAGTACCTTGACTGCTTATCAAGAAGACGAAATGCCAAGGTCCTAAGTGGAGGAAAGTACAATTGTGCAATTAAACTTATTACAGTGGATGTTCAGACAGATCACAGATGCAATAACCTAAGCTGTACAGGATATACCCTGCCAGGGTCCAGACATTTGGCCAGTATCCAAAGCTCTTGGGTGTTTTCCATGTACCTGTTCATCTCCAAGGATTCACGGGGGTATACCAGTATAAAACCAGGCATACATTTGCCACAGTTCAGAGCATTTTTGCCTCTTTGAAAAGAGAGACTAAAGACAAATATACTTTTTTATATGTTAGGAGAAAGGCAGAGGTAAGGGGACCCCCCTCCAACCCGGACAACCAGATAAGGAAAAAAAGCAGAGCCAACAGTAAACCCACATAGTAAGCTGAAGAAAAAAGGAGGGAGTGTGAGAGTACTGCAACAGTTATCTATTTGAACATCTACTGTTAATGGTAAGTTTACTTGCACTACTGTAGCCTAAGTTATATGGGATGCTTAAAGCATAGATAGGGAGGAGAAAGAAGGATCACAGTCCAGGAGTCCCTGCAGAATAGTCTGAGAAAGACTTGCTCCTGACATGGAGAATTAGTCAGTCTTGCAATGTTTAGTGAAGGTGCATACAGATGACCATGTTACTGCCTCTAGAACACTTCAAGTCCACCCCATTCCAAAAAGCTCTAGATGTAGCAATAGTTCTGGTAGAGTGAGCTTTGACCTTGAATAGAATAGTCTCTTTCCAAGGTGATAACACTGAATGGCAAAAGATAACCATTAGGAAAATAGGACAAGTGTTGAAACACATTTTTCCTACCATCATAGGAAATGAGTAGTTCATTAGAATTTCTAAAGTCCTCTATCCTGTCAGTACAGTAGCACAGTTTTTCTCTTTTTTTTTTTGTTTTGTTTTTTTTTTTTTGTTTCAGGAAAGAACATAAGGAAATGTACAAATTGACTTTAGGAGAATTCTGATATCAAGTTTAACATGAAGGAAGGCTTGGTTCCTAAAGATACCCTATCCTTATGAAAAGTTGGGATAAGGCTGAAATACCTTAAGAGCAAGCAACTCAGATACTTTACCAGCTAAAGTCAGAGTAGTAACCAACACTGATTTTCTATGTGAAGAACTTTAAATCAGCCTCATGAAATGGATCAAAATTTTAAAAACGTCTAAGCTTTTCGAGTACAAACTTAAGATCCGAAGGAAGAGACACTTGTTGAATTTGATGCATCCTTTTTTTTTTTCCAAAATATAGTTTTACTGGGGAATCTAAATGAAAGCAGAAATTGCTGAAGGATGATGAATTGGGAGTAAGGCAGGATTTAAGCAGTTCAATCAGAGTATGAACAAGTAAAGGAGCTTCAACATTTAAAAGGATCTTGTTTCCTTTTATAACACCAACCAGAAAATCTCTTCTACTTGGCCCAACAAGATTCTCTAACAGCAGGTTTCCTTTAATACCACTTGCACATCCTCAGAAAAAAAAAAAAAAAAGTTTTGTTCCTTCTCAATCACCTATCACCTAGGCAGTCGGATGTAGAATTTTTAGGCCGAGGTGAATCATAACTTCTTTGTCCATTGCGAGCAAGATCCTAGTAATTGCCCATGGCCACCTGTATGAAAAGGGAGAAATGATGTTGCCTGGGTCAAAAGGGAATTACTGAGAATTTTTTTTTTTTTTTGGGGGGGGGGGGGGGTGTCTACACCTTAGATGGATCACATTTAGGACCCATTTGTTTGGACCAACCTTTTGCCAGAAAGAAATGGAGATTCTCTTTTTGGGAGGATTAAGGGGCTGACACCAGGATGGGAAGGGGGACAATATCCATCACATAATCATTATGACTTCCTGGGACATCCTTTGTTTTGGGGGGGGGGGGGGTCCAACTTTCTTTTTTGGACCCTCCCTGCCACTGCTTTTTAAACTTGCTAGCATTTTGCTGAGACTATTTATTTTGCTTTGTAGTAAAGTTAAGCGAGGGACCCCTTGGAAAGAACCCCTTGGAAAACATAGAGAGAAATGACTGAAAAATCTAAGTTTCTTTGCAGTAGCTTTCTCTTCTAGTCACACGTTTTGATGCCTTCTGCAGTAGAAGGCCCAAAAACTAGATCTCTGCCCAAGGGACAATTAGAAATTTCATTCTTGACATCCTCTGCGATGTTCTAAGAATGCAGTCACACAAACCTTCTTAAAACTGTTCCGGTGGTGGCAGCCTTGGGAGTGGTATCCAGGGAGTCAGAAAAATTTTAAACAATGAGTGGTGACTTAGGAAATAGAAGAAAACAAAATTATACAAAGCAGGTTTCTCCTCACAAAAAAATTGGTGTCAAAGCATTCCTCGCATAATCAAAATTAGCGAGAACAAATTCAATACACGAGCCTGACAACTCAGAATTCTGAAAATTAAAGTTGTAGAAGCATAGACTTTTCCCCCAAACTTGTCAAAAGCCTTTTCATCCTTGCCAGGAGGAGAGAGCTTAGTATTAAGAAAATGTTTAGCAGCAGCTGGAGTCACTAAGGCAATAGCTGCTGGGTCAGGTTTGAGATTAGTGTAGAAAAGCATAAAAAAAGAGGAAATTATAATCTGCTTTTTTTAGGGGCAGCAAGCTGTCTGGGAAACTGCTGGCTGTGACAAAAACATCCTTCAAGGTAAGCAGAACTGGAGGAACAGGTGAAGGTTCTGGAAATTCCAGTTGTAACAAATCATATTATTTACTGAAGGACTGAGAAACTTCACAATTTTCCCAATGGAAAAAAAAAAGATGCATTCTGGAAATAGTCTCGGAGAAAGAATACTTCACAGTGAGAATCACATATCACACACTCCTCAGAATCAGATTCAGAAATATGTGGAGAAAGAACTGCATCTGTCCCTTCAGATTCCCCAACAGGTTCAATCTTTCGAACCTATTCAGGAAAAGAGTACTCCCTTTTTCTCTTAACCCTTGTTTTGCAGCTGTTTCTGATAACAGCCTGTATTAGACCATGAGTCAAGAGGAATAAAATGACCCCTTACCAGAGTAACTGATACAAGAGAAGCTAAATGTTTAGTTTTTGGTTCCTGTGTCTGAGAAATTTCTGAAGAAACAAAGTATGGCCACTTAACAACTTTGCCACA
Organism: Protopterus annectens; assembly: GCF_019279795.1. NCBI lineage: Eukaryota > Metazoa > Chordata > Ceratodontiformes > Protopteridae > Protopterus > Protopterus annectens. The sequence goes on from NC_056737.1 coordinate 600,569,244, forward strand.
GAAGGGCACAATATTCTGGCCAAGAAGAGACACTTTCCCTGCCTATTCTCCAAAAACCAACAAAAGTGTCTCTTCTCTGTCAATTAAGGAGTCTCCAACAGCCACAGAGGGCGTGCCTAACCCTTGGGACCATGGTGGCTGTGGAGACTACACCACAGCGAACTGAAAAAAACTGAGTGGTTTGTAGATCTAAATGTGGCTCAGTCAAATTACCAGCCTGCTGTGGTGGCAAAGGCTGGTTAAGCCTTTTCTTTTTTTTGCTTGAAGAAGGACCGAGGGAATAGTATTGCTGGTCCATGGTCAAGACGAAAATGGTGCCAGATTCCTAGGGAAGCTTAGCAGAAATAATTGAAAATTCTTTTTCCCCAGAAAAAAAAGAAACACAGTAAAAAGCCCTTTAAATACTTACCATAGCCCCAAAATGCAAGTTTCTCCACAGAAGTACTAGTTTTAAATAACTAACAACTTTTTACCACGATAAAGGGCACTCCCATTTAGAAGTATATAAAAGTCGCGGGACAGTCAACAAAAACAATTCTTCCTAATTTAAAAGTATATCCTTTACAAAAAAAAAAAAAAATAACTTTTCTATTATGAAAGGTAGACTGGAAGTTTTTCCCCCAAAGAAAAAGAAGTTATGTCCTTACCATAACGTTCCATGTGGAGTGTTCATCTCGCCTTGGTTATTACACATGGGTTCGGAGCCGATCCTCGGCTCCGTGCCGGCCGACTGCAAGCTCTGCATCGAGAAGAAGCTCGAGGACATCTAATACCCACAATTCCCCTCTGCCTTTACCTCAGATCTAGTTTGCAAGCAAACCAGACATACGCACGCACACATGCCACTATATACATAAAAATACATATATACAAACATACCCTGAGTATGATAGTAACAGTACTACTGCAACAGCAGAAGGAGAATACTCCAGACCAGGCACCAACTCGAACGTTCTTCCTAAGGGTGGGAAGGGTGGGAGTGTAATAACCAAGGCGAGATGAACACTCCACATGGAACGTTATGGTAAGGACATAACTTCTTTATGTGAGAGTGTTCAATCTCGCCTTTGTTCTTACACATGGGTAGCGTCCCTAGCTCCATGATCCTGAGGAACTCAAGGGAGAACGTTCTTGAGCACAGTGGAACCAAAGGTTGCCCTATCCCTAGAAACCCTGTCCACTTTGTAATGAGAGATAAATGTATGTGGTTTAGCCCAAGTAGCAGCCGCACAAATAGTGTCTAAAGGTAAGCGAGCTGCGTGAGCCAAAGATGTAGACACTGATCTGGTAAAATGTCCTCTGGGTTTTGCAGATAAAATTTGGTCAGAGGCTTCATAAACATATGTGATACAGTCAGTTAGCCATTTAGAAAGAGTTCGTTTCGTAACTGCAAGACCCTTTCTGCTGTCAGCAAAAGCTACAAATAGTTGATCAGATTTCCTGTGATCTTTTGTTCTATCCAAATAAAATCTGAGTTGTCTATGGACGTCTAGTTTGTGCAACATATACTCCAATTTATTAGAGTGGTTTTTAAAGAAGGTGGGTAATTCAATGGACTGATTGATATTACTAGAACAACAAACTTTGGGCAGAAAGGATGGATTAGTGCGTAGGGATACTCTGTCAGAATGAAATATTAAATAAGGATGTTTGACCAAAAGGGCCTGAAGCTCAGACACTCGTCTAGCAGATGTAATGGCCACTAGAAATAATGTTTTCCATGACAAAAATTTCAACATGCAACTTGAAGCTGGTTCAAAGGGTGGCAACATCAATTTAGAAAGCAACAAATTTAAATTCCACGGTGATGTCGGACTTCTGACTGGTGGTCTGATATGAAAGGAACCTTTTAAAAAGGCTTTACAAAGTCTGTGAGCCATAATAGGCGCACCACATTCTTCTATATGATAGTTAGAAATGGCAGCTAACTGTACTCTTAAAGTAGCCGGGGAAGCTCCTTCATGAAATAATTCAGTCAAGAATTCTAAAACCTTGTTTAACGGAGCTGTAACAGGGTTCAACTGATGTGACTCCGCCCAGAAGACCAAACGTTTCCATTTACTGGTGTAAGTCTTTGTAGTGGAAACTTTATGAGAAGCTACCAAAATATCCTGAACCGCCGATGTAAGGGGAATTGACCTGGCTAAAAAGGGAAGCGGAGCAGCCAAGCTGCTAGATGGAGAGATTCCAGGGATGGGTGAGGAACTCCTGACGAGTGAGTCAGTTGAAGTTGTTGGAATGACCATTGTGCAAATAGAAGCCATTGTAGCACTCTCATGTGCAGTCTTCCCAATGGTATTGCTATGAGAGAAGCTGCCATGAGACCCAAAACTTTCAGAACAATTTTTGCTGGGGATTTTCTGGACGACAGCAGAAGGGAAATGTTGAACTGAAGTGCTACTATTCTTTCTGTCGGAAGTTTTAGAACTAACTGACGCGTATCTAATTCCGCTCCTATGAATAAGATATGCTGTGATGGCTGTAGCAAAGATTTCTCGAAATTTACTGAAATGCCAAGGTGTGTACAAAGTTGTAGGTAGTAATCCCTGGCTTGTATCAGTTGACGCCTGGTGGTGGCAGACAGGAGCCAGTCGTCCAGATACGGAAACACCTGGAATCCTAAGCGCCTCAGATGAGACGCTACCACTGCCATGCATTTGGTGAAGACCCTGGGGCTGTGGTCAGGCCAAAGGGCAGGGCTCGAAACTGATAGTGACTGGCTCCCAGCCGGCGCAAGTGATCTCTGGACGCCCTGGCCATTTTGATGTGGTAGTATCGTCCTTCAGATCTATTGAGCACATCCAGTCGTCCTTCCGTAAGAATGGAAGGATCGATTGAAGCGTGACCATTCGAACTTTTCCTTCTTGACAAAGGTGTTGAGATGACTTAGGTCCAGAATTGGCCTCCAGTCCCCTGTTTTCTTTGGAACTAAAAAGAACCTTGAGTAAGTTCGAATCCTATTTGGTCCACTGGGACTGGTTGGATTACTCTTTTTCTAGCAGCTTTGAAATTTCTGTAGCTGCTGGGTCTCGCAGATGGGGTGGTACATCTGGGAGTTTTCTCTTTGGAATGGGGTGGATAGAACGGGATTTTGTAACCTCTGGTAACAATGCTTTTACCCAATTGTCTGAAGAAAGGTTTTGCCAGGCCTGTGGGTATAAAGCTAAGCGACCCCTGACTGCCTCCAGACCAGGACTGTCGGCCCTCCTCTCAGGAGTGCTGAAAAGGTTTGCCAGGAGGTTATCCCTGTCACCTTGGTTTTATGGACCCCCTCTGCCGCCAGGGCGGCGTCTTCCACCTCTGCCCCCTCAGCCTCTAGAGGAGGCATCACCCTGTGTGTTTGGAAAAGATCCTTGGGGTTTTCGAAACCACATTTTCCCACCACGTTGCCCTTTGGGGTACGGTCTGGAAGGGGTGGAAAAATGGACTCCGACAGCAGATAGAGTCTTTCCCTCCTGTTCACACCGGGTAAGGGTCTCCTTTACTTTAGGGCCAAAAAGTGTGGCTCCATCAAATGGGGCGTTAGTAAAGGAAGACTTGAAGGCTTCCGCAAACGAACATAAGCGCATCCAGGATTGCCTATGAAGAGCAATCGCTGAAGCCGCTGCCCTACTCGATCCTTCGGCTGCATAAGATATCAGCCTCATGGACGAGTTCACAATGGACGTAAGGGTGTTGAGATGCGCCGTAACTTTCTCTGAGACAGCGGCATCTGTAGCACCCTGGAGGGTATCTCCCAACTCTTTGACTAGATCCCTCTGTAAACGTGTAAAATGTAAAATGTGTCAAATAGTTCAGGGAACGCATAGAGAAAGCCGCTGAACTGAAAATGCGCTTCCCGTATCTGTCCATGGTCCTAGAATCTTTGTTAGGCGGATGGACAGATGAGGAAGACTCCGACATCTCCTTTTTCGTGGCCGCTGCCACCACCATGGCGTCTACTGGAACTCCTTTGGTAAGGTAAGCTTTGTCCTGTGGTGCCGTGATGTACTTATTTGGCTTCCTAGGGACTGGTTCCACCGTGTCAGGAGTCTCCCACGCCCTTCGAGCAATTAATTCCATTAACTCATCAAAGGGCGGAGTGACCCAGGAGGAGGAAGGACGGGCACCAAATGCCTTCAGCAAAACTGACTCATCCTCAGAAGGGGGAAGGGCTTGCCAGTCACCTCTCTGTTTAAGGATCTCCAAGATGTCAGAAAAGAGACATCCTCTGAAGGTGACTTAGGGGACCCTTCTGACTCATCTAAGTCAGTATCAGATGTCAAGGATTCTTGTGGAGAATCCAAGTGTCTCCTCTTACACAGTCTTTTCCTAGGGACTTCTTCGGGGAGCATCCGAAGAAGCCTCCGAGGAAGAGGGGCACCTCCAGGGGTGGCTGAGACACTGGTGCCCAACGCTTGGGCGTGGCCGTGGGTGCAGAGGAAGATAACGGTCCTTTGCGGGAGGAGAAGCTGTACCTGCTGATGTGGTTGTCTGGGTAGACAACACCTTCCTCATGAGGTCGAAGGCCCCGGGTCCCGAGTCGAGGTATCTCCCGGTTCAAGAAATGGGAAGAATCCCGAAACAGGAGCCGAAGGCACCGACCCGATGACGGAACCGAATCGATCCGTGCGAGGCCCGAGAGGAGAGTCGGAACCAAACATCGGTCCAACTCTCGGTCCCGGAACCAAGGACAGATCTTCGCCCAGAGACTCGGTACCGGATCGGATGGAGTCGAGGTAAACGGTGCTGCCCGAGAAAAGACGGTTCTGGCACCGAGGGCTCCACAATCATCAGGTCAGCTTCTTCCGGCTCCAAGACTGAACAGGTCTCGGAGGAGGAACAGATGGAGATAGAGGCAGGCCTTCAAGTCTCGACATCAACTGAGAGGAGACCGAAATAAGCTTGGACAGGGCCGTATGCTCCATAAGTTTCTGCACCACACGGTCCACGGGGGTGTCGGAAAGGGCTCTAGAAGAACGAGCCGTAGGGATCGAAGACGGAGCCGACCTCAGCAGAGTCGGTGGAGGAGCTCCGTCACCGGTTCCAAGACTCGAGGCTCGAACTGCCAACAGTTGAACACCCGGCCCCGAAGTCTGTGGAACCGGTGATCTAACTAGACTCGAAGAGCTCGGAGCCCAGGGCTTTGGCTCCGACGCCTTCGACCCCTTCGAAGACTTGGATGCCTGGTCTGAAGCATCCAGAGCCTCCTGGAAAGAGGGTTTCAGCAATCCTCTATCCATCAGTTTCCTGCGCCTATCTGTCATGACCCTCCCACTAAAAGAGTGACAAATAGAGCAGTCCTCTTGTAAGTGGAGAGGGCCAAGACAGTAGACACAGGAACTGTGGTTGTCTGTGACCGACATTTTTTGGCCACACTGACAACGTTTAAAGCCAGATTTCATCTTTTCAGACATATTGAGAAATGAAAAAGACAGTCCAGTCCAGTAAAAAGTCCAATCCAGTAAAAGTGTCAAATCCGGTAATAAGAGTCTGTTTGATACTAGCTAAAACAAGCTTTTAGTCAAAATTGTCAAATCCGTGAACTGCCTAAAGGCAAGACTATAACAAGTTTCTAGTCACAAGTCCAAGAAGGGGTAGGCCCCGAAAAACTCTAAACTCGAAAGTTAACTAAGTTAACTATTCTAAGAATCGAGAATTCCTAATGACTCACACACCTACTCTTATACTTTAAGTAACTAGATAAAATACTCTGAAATTTAAACAGAATAGATAAAAATCTTATCTGTACAGCCTCGAGCTAGTCTCCAACGATGCGTATGCAGCAGCGGCAAACTAGATCTGAGGTAAAGGCAGAGGGGAATTGTGGGTATTAGATGTCCTCGAGCTTCTTCTCGATGCAGAGCTTGCAGTCGGCCGGCACGGAGCCGAGGATCGGCTCCGAACCCATGTGTAAGAACAAAGGCGAGATTGAACACTCTCACATGGGAAGTTATCCACCCAGCAATGGGACAGCATTAGTCGACCGATCATCTACAGCCTGCAGAGGAGCACTCTCTTTGCTGCAGAAAAGCTCTAAAGGACATGATGTCCAAACCTGACTTAGTCGGCTCAGGCTGACTAACAGTTTGGGCAAGTGGAAAGTGCCCTGAAACTTTGGAAGCTGCCCGGCTGTTCTATCCTACACAGGATATTACCCCATACAGCTTAGGCTACACAGAAGTTATTATAATGATGAACATCAGCAAGTCTATTCAATGCATCCCCACCCACAACAAAACAGTACTAGGGATTATGAACTCAGGAATAAGTGGCATGAGTCAACAATAAACTAGGTGTTATTGAGCAAGGGCATCCATTCACGTCTTATCTCATCTAATTCTGTGACCCTTAAACTTCTTACAACCCTCATAACCTAACTCATTACTACAAGGATTTCAAAGAATTCAGAAGATTTCAATGGGAAGACAATACTGAACCTCAAAACATGCTGTGTGTGTACTTCATTTGCTCAAGCATTCAACCATTGAAAACTTTTCAGCAGCAACATTTCCACTACATTAGAACAAGAAATACACTGGCACAATCACAGCCACCAAGAAAACATACCTGCACAAAACAATCAAAGCTACTGTAACAATCAATAGGCATATTCAGCAAAATTACTCTTAAATTGTACACTGTTACTTTCTAACGGATCCAAAGAAATTAGAATTAAAAATCAGGCCCAAATCTGCTATGCAACAGTTCAACTTGAAAGCAAGCCACAGTGAATAAAGAGGACAGTCCTTCTAATTTTGAAAATGAAAAAGCAACCCATTGTTAACATTATAATTATGATTTAAAACACAAGAGTCACAACAAGAAATAAAATCACAGTAAACTATTCAGTCACAATGGCAATCTTCAAACAGAGAAAGCAAAAAACTTACCACCTTATTCTGCTAACTGTTTCTGGATGGCTGTTGTCATAAGAATCTTTCATGAAGTTAATATAATGAATCCAAAGGTCAACACTAAGTGGAATTGACTGAAGTCCTCTCTGGTATACCTATTGAGACATTAGCAAAGTTAAAGTAGATGCAAAACAACAAGGCTCCAGTGGAAAAGTACCACTGGAAAACACTCCGGTCAACCTTAGAAAAAAAATTTATACTTGAATTTTACATAAATCTATTACCATTTAGTGGAGGATAAGAACATGGAAATGTTCTGCTCTCCACGTGCAGTCTTGATCTTCAGTGCGCAGTAGTTCCTACATTCAGACCAGGTTGGATGGGCAGGCTTTTAGGGGTACAGACCCATTAGATCATGAATAGCAGCATCTGACCAAAAATCCAACAAGCTGTAGCAACTGTTACTACCAAACTATTTACTTAGAAGGTTAAAAAATAAAAAAAAAAATCCTGCCATACTTATTGCACTGTATATTTACTGTGCCTTGCACTTCAAAACTTGAGAGGGAAAAAAGAACAGAAATAGTTTGTGCTTCAGTCAACAGATAAATTAGCAACTAAAAATGCAAAAATGATAAACAATTCCATAAATCAAATGAAAATGATTAAACTCCTGTCCTGTTTGTTGAACTGGTGTACTTATTCTGCCTTGCACTGCAAAGACAGAAAAAAAAAAAAAACAAGAGGCAGATTACACACCTGTCAAACACAGAAAACATTAGCTAAAGTACTACAAAAAGTAATCCGTTCATCAGAGGAAAAGTGACACAGCCATTAAACTAGTGAAATTCATAAAACAGCGTTCCTCTGCATTTTTCTCACAGAAGGCAAGTGAAATCCTCCCATTGACAAAACCGCTCACCTCCTCCGCTTCTTTAATATTACCATGACGCTTCTCAAAATCTGCATACTTTTTCCAGTATCCATAACAGTACGGATAATGCCGAAAGAATTCGTCAAATGCTTTTCTGGCAGCTAAAATGTGATTCTAGAAAAAAGATATTTCAAAAGTACTTTAATTAAGCAAAACAGTTACTACCACTACTGCATTCAAAATATGACAAATGAATCAAATTATCCTTGGTAAAAATTTCTGTTTACAAAATATGACATTCCAAAAAAAAAAAAAAAAACTACATGCAGCATACAGACACAATGGTGGAATAAATCAAATTCATGAACTCCACATGTGTGACATACCATTTGTTGAAACCTGCTGTCAATCGTAAATGATCACTTACCCTATGCAATTGTTTATGACAACAAATGACAGAAACCGAACTGGAAGAAAGCAGTAAGGCACTTATAAGGGTGCAAACTTAAAAGTGGGAATGCATGTGTCATTAAGTCAGCGAAACTGCTACCAAAAAAATACTGCAAAATTAACAGCCAGAAGCAACAACTTTCTCTTTTGGGTAACAGAAGTTGGGGCTCATCAATACCTTTGACAATGCCTGTGACTAGGGAAACAGTGTAAGCACACACGCATGCACATATAAGATACGAGATGAAGATAAGCAAGTAGGCTTCAAGTAAACATGCAGACAGCGGATTGGAACTACTTAGACAGTGAGGCAAAAAAAAGGAGGAGTAGACACAAGAAGGCAAATGTGAGTGGAAGACTAAAAAGTAGTACTTACTAGCCATAGTCACTAAACTAAATTCTAAGGCACTTTCACAGAAGTTACCAAACAAAAATGTTTAGAGAAGTACCAGATGATACAGCAAAACAAAGCCCAATACTGTAGAGCAATAGGGGAAGTCTTGGCACAAGCAATAGGCAAGATGTGCCAGCAGACACGGTGCCCAACAACAGGAGCTTGCACATTACACAGCAAATGACAGGTGAATGACCAAGGTAGTGAGGCATAGGAGTAAAGCATAAGGGACTCACTATGGGAAAGATTATAGAAGATGTTGAAAGAATGCTTAATCACATACCTGTGTAATTTGTAGATATGTTTAATGAAAAGCTTGTGCAACACATACTGTTCCTGCTTCTCAGTTAAGCATCGCGATAAAGGAGGCCACTACTCATACAATCTAGCAAATGACAAATCGCCATTCAAGTAGGTGGTACTCAAATGCTTTCTTACAAAGAAAATTGGGTTTGAAATGCATAGTCATCTACCATTATGTAGGGTTGGTAAATGTTAAGCTTACGTAAGAGAGGCCTAAGCAGGCTGGTATACTTATTTTGTTCATAAAGGTTGCCATATTCAACTGCATATGTGCATACATCACTGTAGAATCCATTTATGCAGTAGAGATGCAAACGACTTGACCCCTTACAGTCGGTATTCTTGAAAAACATGGAGTATGTCAGGCACAGGATTAGCAGGTATACAACTACAAATTATTAACATCTTAATGTATATTAACAGCTACAGCTATGGATTCAAATGTCCGATATTACTCAGCACAGCCAATCAACAATCACCTTCAAAAGGAAAGGACACCACACAAAAGCATTAGTTTTAGTTATGTGATGCAAAGTCACATCCTGCAATGAAATGCACTGCACACTAACGTATAGCATACTGTTAAAACTACATTAACTCAGAAACTCAGCACCCAACACAATAAGATTCTCCTGTTAATGGGAAGCAAGTTGTCGCCTGATCTTTTCACTATAATAATATGCAAATGAGATGTACTCTACATACATATCCATTGAGTTAGAAATACTGAATATACCCTGGCCGTGGAGTAACAGTAAATGGGGGATACATCACCAAATTGCAACCACCAGATGTGCAAGGACCACAATGGAGAGAAGACTGGTAAGAATTACATGCAGAAATTTCAACAACCCTCACTTGTACATCTATGACACCCTTAACTCCTTCCACTAGAAGGACGTGAAGTTGTAACTGTCAAGTTTGTAAAGAATGGGGGAGGAGAATCTGATACAGCAACTCATTTTGTCTGGCACTTCCAGTAGAAGGCATCGCTGATGCAAGAAAAGATTTCAAATAGAACTTAAAGAACAAATATCTTGCATGTTTAGTATCGGTTTGCTGTTCTGCCAAACATGACCACAGCTGACTACTAAATGTTTTATGTCATGCCATAACCTGTCTTCCAAAGTTTTATGCTCGCGCACATACTCTTCCTCTCTCAACAACACACACACACACACACACACACACACACACACACACACACACACACACACACACACACACACACACACACACACACACACAGTTTGAGATGCAGTGTTCGTATTAAAGATCCAATCTGCATACTTTCTTTCCTCAATGGAATTTTTAAAAGTGCCTTTTTTGGTTGTAGGAAAAAAAAAAAAAAAGATATGCTTCGTTTTCTATGCACAAGTGGCTATTTAAGCACTTTATCAAAGATTAGTAACTGAATAACTCCCAGTGAAGGGCTCCTGCTAGCCCAAAACCTATGCTGGTACAATAAAAGGTATCACATAATATCTATGTTCCAGTGCCAGGGTATAACTACTAATAAATGTATCCCTATAGTCTAAAAAGGAGAGTGCAGCAACACAAGAATATAAATACCTTGGGCTTGCACTAGATCCCACCCCTCCCTTTCTTAAAACCCATATAGAGAACACTGTTAATAAAAGTAGTTAAGCAACCCGAGTTACCTACTCTACATCTATAACCTCTCACCATTGAAGCCAGGACAGATGAAGCAAACACTACACTCAATCCAAGACTTGAATATGGACTTCCCAATACTTGCACTACATTAAGCCGAAAGCATTAAACTCTTGCAAAATACTATCAATTCCATCTGCAGACTTATTATGCCCCTTAGCAATGATTGTCACTGCGTCTCAATATAGAAAGTTAATTACCTTTCCATCCCAGCTCGATCCACATGCCTCCTCTCATGTCTGAGTTTAACACATGAACACTACTGCCCTTCCTTGGAAGTTACTCTACAAGTGAAGCACTCAAAACTCACCAAGAGGCTAAGGAAACTGTGCTACAACTGTAGTCAAACACCAATTTAATCTTGCAATTGTTGAAATGAGCTTTAACAAAATAGTGGAACAAGCTCCCTCATGAAATTCACCAAACCGCAGATTATAACCCCCCCCCCCCAAAAAAAAAAGTTTAGAAACATTTAGACAACTCCTACAAATGCTATTTCTAACTAGCAACTTGTCTCATGGCTGAATCCCAATGCAAGAATCAGAATCACTAAATACGTACAAACAAATCCACTGCAGTCAGAGGCTTTTTTACTACTCCTCTTTCTCCACTCCCTCCTCCTCAATTTCCTACTCCCTTAATGCAACTTGCAGCCTACCTATATTATTTTCTTGTAATACTTTAAATGTGTTGTGTAATGTTGCAAGTAAGTTATGTAAATAAGGTAATTTGATGCGCTTCTGCACCAAGGTCATGGCTGAAAATAGTCCCAGGACCAGTCTACCTACTCAAGTCAACAAAGGCAATCAATAAATACATAAAAAATTCATAAACAGCTTTCAGAATTTATACAGCTGTGTACACCACAACATTTTAACTGCAAAGTTTTAACTGCATATTAAAACTTGGAGACCACAGCTCTGTTTCTTGCGAGTCAGACAGAAATTAGAACAGATCAATTAAGGAGTCGCACATAAGTTAGAACAGGTCAGTTAAGGTTAATCATCTGTGAACTGAGGGGTAGAGCTAGGAACTAAACTTTCTATTTAAGGGGTAAAACAAAACATTTCAGAGGTTTACTGGAAAGGATCACCCAGACAATGCAACAGTTTGCTGTGAGGGGAAATGTTAGTTTGCTTTGTATTTCTTGTGCTTTGTATTACTTTATTGCTTTTTTCTATTTTGTATAATGTGATTTGTTTTCTTTACACTGTGTTTTACTTCTACTCTGCTTTTAACTGCATATTAAAACTTGAAAAGAGACCACAGCTCTGTCTCTTGTGAGTCCGACAGACATTTTTCCCACTCTTCCACACTGTTACTATTGTGTTCTTAAAAACCACTGTCTTTCTAGTTGCCTGCCCCTTATGTTAACTTGACAATATATCTGGTGTCCTTTCTGCTTTTACAGGCTGGTGTGAGTAAGCACAAAATTATCATTTTGTGAAATCACTCCCCTTCAACTATTTAAATTTACCGGTCATCCTACTGTACTACACAGTACCAGAATACAGAAGTGCCCACCCCCTGTCAATCTATCTTTCTCTTAAAAACAGTGTCTCTCCACTAAAACCTAACTCTTTAGATAGCTAAAACTCAAGTTACCCACTTTCATATCTAACTGCTTAGTACATACTGCAGCAGTGTTTAGGATAAACCATTTTTTTCATCTTACCTTTAAGCATCTATTGCAAGACCACCAGTTATTGGACAGCCCACATTCTGCCTCCCAGTAGTAGTCTTGGGATTAATGCTTCTGTTTTCTCCTAGTAAGAGAAGGAGTACAGCGACATTATTTCCTGGAGACTGCTGATCACCAGAAAGCCTAATACCTGCTTTATAGATGACAGCTTGGAAACTGTGCTTATATTCTGATCCTAGTGAGAGTAGGAGCAGAGTGTATTGATTCCTAACTGTTTCTGGTTGGAGAGCGAGTGTCTGCGCTTAACGTACCGGATTGGTCTGGTTGCTATTAGAGGCATCTACCAGAAAAAGGACACAAGCATACAGAGCCTAGCATCATCTGGGACAAGACTGTGAATCACCAAACAGGCTGTGCCCTACTTCTCTTCTTGGGATTGGTGCTAACATTTTGCTTCTGTTGAGGGAAGCAGCAAAGGAGTACTGTATCCCAACAAAGTGAAGCTGTGGTAAGACCAGTATTAGTAGTAGCCAGGCAGTAGCCATTCATGCGACTCTCCTTTTTTCTTAACAAGCGAATTCTTTGTTTTCTGACTTCCGAATATCTGCCTAAATACTTCATCCTTAAATTTTCAGGGTCTACGTATTAGTTTCCCATCAGGTGTTTGACAGTGCTCTATACAGACTCACCTCGAATGACATTTTTCCTGTAAAAGCACAACTGAAATTTCTCCAATACCTAGTTGCACACAGGACAACTTGTCTGCATTGACAAGCACTGTCCACATAGTTGCAAACCAGGTAATCCTGACAGTGATTGACATTCTCACTTGAACACTCTAAATCAATAAAAAAGGGTCTGTTGCCCTGGATAAAAACTTTCCTACTGCCTCCTTTTCCAGCTTGGAGAATTTGGGCATCCTGAAGCAAAGTAGAAATTGCCTCATGTTTACTGACGACCAGTTAATTCTCAAACAAACTGATATGGTTATGTGAGAGATGTATTTACACATAATCACTGGAGGCAAAGCGCTCACATAAAAGTACTCTCTAATATCAATAAGGTTTGTCAGCAGTACAAAGTCTGAACCCATCAAGCACAATTCAAAGCAGACATATAGACCCACATATACTGAGACACTTACATGTAATGTTCCTAAACCACAAAGACTTCCTAGACAAAGTACACATAAGAAATACCCTCATTAGCCCAAAATGCACTCTTTCAAAACACCCACATCAACACAGAGCTACATCTCATGGCGTCTCTATCTCTAAGCCTGTAAGGCAAGTCACCGCACAATCCAGCATTCTAGTCACTGAAGACTCCATCGTGAGACATACTGATGTCCCTCTCACCAGGCTGAGCAAAGAGAAAGTTACGATCAGTTGCTTATCAGGGGCTAGGATCCACCACATTACACAGGCACTCAGGTCACTGGACCACAATTACCAATATGACTTGGTCATATAGTCCATGTGGCAGTAAATTACCTGAGATGTACCTCCCTAGACTATATGAAGAGACACATCATACAGCCCTTGGAATCTGTGTCTCAGGCTGTTATGAGCCTAACACTGAGCAGTATTTTACCTTCTTCAAGGATGATGGCACAATATGAATGACTGACTTTAATAATTGGCTTAGTTTCTGGTGTCATTCTAAGGGGGTGCAATATTTGTCAGCATGGAAGGAGATGAGCAACAGATCACGATGCTTTGCCAGGGATGGTCTGCACGTCTCCCCTCTAGGCTTCTAAATATTAGCTAAAACGCTGTCTTCCTCATAGTGCCTTTTTTAGGCAATGCCAAACAGAGTACTTCCAACATAGCAAATCAAAACCAAGAAAATCTAAAGGTATTACTACTCAATGCTAGGAGCCTAAACAAAAAACTCCACTCCCTGGAAGCTCTCTTTACCCTAGAGAATGCTGATGTCTGTGCAGTCTCAGAGACATGGTTTAAAGCCGCAGACAGCACACCAACATTGCAAGGTTATAATGCCTTCCACACATTTAGACCAGCTACTTCACAAGCAGGGATGAAACGTGGAGGCGTTTCTATTTACATCAAAATAAATATACTTCAAGGCTGGTCAAACGATCCATACTCAAATCACCATAGGTAAAATCCAATACCACTTCCTTGCAAGCTACAGGTCCCATTCTGACCCAAGAAATCCATACCATGTATTTAAACTTATTAGAAACACTAACCATCCAACCCAATACCATATTCACAGGTGACTAATTACCCCACTATTAACTGGGAACCCTATATGACAATCAAATGTACATGCACAGAGATTCCTGGATTTTGCAAACACAAACACCCTGGCCAGACAGTCAATACACCAACCAGGGGTGCAACCATACTGGATCTGGTCCTCGCCAATATGGGAAAGTGCTGCACACCCCTACTGTAATGCCTTCCCCAGTAAGATTAGGCCACAAATTGGTCTCCTTTCAAGTAAAAATAAAACCTGGACCCCCAGCTAAACCGTGAATATTCAGGACCTATTCTAAGGCTATATTACTGCTAATAAGTGAGAACCTGGCAAAATTTCAAGCCTCTATAAACCCTGAGAACATTTCTGCGCATGCAGAACTGTTCACAGAAACACTGTACAAGCATGTTAATAGCTGCACAGAGGCAGCTGTACCCACTAGGAAGAAGTACAGAACTAACTCAAAAAAACAAGCCACCCTGGTGGAATCACAAAATCAATTGGATGTATAACAGGAGGAAGAAAATCATGGCAAAAATTAGGAGGTGAAGCACACAGCAGGATAAAAGCACATTCAAACTAAACAAACAACTTAGAGGACAAATAAAGTCTGCCAAAGCCAAATTTGAGGCAAGTTTAACCTCTCAGGCCAAGGACAACCACAAAGCATTCTTTAGCTACGTCTGCAACCACAGTGTGCAGAGCTCACTGTAAATGAAGCCACCTATACTAAGCCAGAAGATATAGCAAACCTCCTGGCTGATAAATTCAGCTCCAACTTCTTTCCTCTCTCCCCATCAACCTTCCCTCAAGAAATATAAAATACATCTCCCTCTACTATCACTAGGGAACAGGTCCTTAATGCTCTCTCCAAGACCAAGAACATTGCATCAATGGGCCCAGACAACATCCCAGGATGCCCTCTAAGTAGCATGAAACATGGCATGTCAGGGCTTCTGGAATTACTTTTTACAGTAGATATAAAGTGTACACACCCCTGCTAAAATGCCAGGTTTTTGTGAGATGCAAAAAAATGAGACCACAATAAATCATTTCAGAACTTTTCCCACCTTTAATGTGACCTAAAACTTGTACAATTCAATTGAAAAACAAATCTGTTAGGGGAAAATTTAAAAAATAAAAAAACGTACAATAAGCTGGATGCTTAAGTGTGCACACCCTTAAAGTAATACTTTGTTGAAGCACCTTTTGATTTAATTACGGTATTCAGTGTTCTTGGGTAGGAGTTGATCATCCTGGCACATCTTGACTTGGCAATACTTGCCCACTCTTCCTTGCAAAAGCACTCCAAATCTGTCAGCTTGCGAGAGCATCTCTTGTGCAGAGAGAGAGAGAGAAAGAGAAAAATGTTTGCAAATACACTGGCCCATCCACATCCAAAATGAGGATAAGAGATGGTCTAAATGCAGTAGTGCCACCCGTGATCCTGTTCAAGTTGTTCAGGGTGAAAAATATTTTGATACTCACAGAATGAATGGTAGGGGAGTTATCTAGCAGTCATAACAGTTCTCTTCCCCCTCTCTCAACATATCAGCTGTTACAAAGCCACCAACATATGTCAAGATCCTTTCTGGCCATGTCACTAAGTACAATGCCACAGGCATCTGTCCAGATGGAAGGCCAGGGCAATAACGTGATGTCCAGCATCCTGCATCTGCCTCCATATGGATTGCAAAACGTGGAATAAGCAGCCTTTTGCCAAACACTTGTGCAAGACCAGCATGGAGGGCTCAAAGTCTGACATAACGATGTTGCAAGGGAGTGCTACATTTAGAGAACCACAACCCACACAAGAGTAGCAAACAATCTTTTAGGAACATCCTGCCTACAGATTAGCGCAAAGCCATAGAAGGGGCATAAAAATATCTGATGAGGCTCATCACAGTGCTATGAAAGACATACAGCGAACAAAAACTGGGTACTATTGTGGCTAAAGTGCAGGCTACAACACAACAGACGCTGTTGTAAAGGTCATCTACACTGGAGTATACTGTTAGTAGTAGGAAACTGTAGTCATCCACTTTATGGCTTAAGAATCAGAAGCTCTGAAGAATTATTAGAAAAATGACTGGTAACACAAAGTCCTGCAATGCTCTGGACATCAGGATTAAAGTGGCAACTGGTTTCTGGCCACTTGTTACTCCGCACACAGATGGGGTTGCCACTGTAAATGTTAGGTGGCATACTGCCCAGTCTGCATCACGGACAACGGAGGAGAACGGTTAGCCACTACAGATTCTGGTTTATACTTGACAGTGTTTAAACTGCAACGGAGAGGGGAACTGCAAGACTTGAGCCGTGGTGATGGTCTAAACATTTTCCGTAGTTCAAGACCTTTAACAGAAAGTATGCTGTGCCCCTCAGCTGTCGCTAAACAGTACACATACTCACCTGGGCTGAGCATTTAATTGGTCATTGTTTGACAGCATTATACCCTGGCAGACAAATTTAAATAAATAAATGAATGGTCAGCATAAATCTCTACTTTTGGAGATAATGAACACTGGACCCTATGAGTTTATCAATTTAGCTGTCAGAATGTTACACTGGCAGTATGCTTAGACAGCTACCATGCCATTCACACACCTCAAAGAGACTGAAGGAACCACAGTTTTCTGGTAGCAATCAAAGCATAGTTCATGTGACAGAAACCACATAAAATCACATGTGGAAGAAGGTATGGCTTTGATCTTTAACCAATCTAGTTTTAATGACTGTTTGAAAGGAATGTCCACCCTTTTTGGATGTAGGACCTTAAGGGGAAAATATATACATATATATGTATACTTCTCAGAGGTACAGTCAAGCACAGGAGGACCATGGCTGACCAAGTTCGCAGGCTACTGCAAACTAGGGGCTATAATTGAGACTCTGGCTGACAGACATCCTCCAAAAGGGTCTCACTGAGACTGATACCTGGTGTCAAAATCATGACCTCAAGCTAAATGCCAAAAAGTGCATAGTCATCCCCTTTGGGAAAAACAAAGTACCCACAAACTACCAAATAGCTGATAGTCCCCTAAATACGGAAGACGTAATAAGGGATCTGAGGACCCAAGTAGATCGTAATCTCACCTTTGATAATCACATTGCCAAAGCGGTTAGAAAATCCTTCTAAGTGGCCCACCTAATCACAAAAGGGTTCGCATCCAGATCAAAAGAGGTCATTGTGCCCCTCTATTCATCAGACCCATCATACAGTACAACGCCCCATTTGGGATGTACCTTATAAGACATCTGCAACAGCTGGTAAGACCACAGAAGTACCTCACCAAGAGGATCACTGGCCTCAAACAGATGCCCTATGCAGTTCGACTGAAGAAACTCCAACTGTACTCGGTTTCATACTGCCTACACAGAGGTGATCTCTGCCAGACATACAAGGCCATGTCCAACCCAGAATTGATGGACATGCTCCACCTAAAGAAAACCTTATCCCCTCGAGCTACACGCTCTAGGGATCTAAACTTCACCACAACAATAAATAGGACGTGCTGAAGGGATAGATTCCTGTCCCAGAGACTTCTCATGCTTTGGAACAAGATTCCAATCTACATTAGGCAGAGCTCCTAGCTAACACTCCAAGAGAAACCTTGACGAGTGAATGGGAAACAGAAAGTTTACCCCGGAGATCACTTCAGTGGCTCTGCTGGACAGAGGCACAGGGAACTAATTTAAGGGGGTGGCAAAAGCCAACACATTTTGGCTAGGCTTATAAATGCCTTCGGGCAGATAGCCTAATACCTACCTACATATATATATATTGGCCATCCTACAGTATTTCATAGTACCAAAATACAAAAGTAACCACCCCTTTCAGTCCATCTTGCTGTTTTAAAAATAGTAACTCTCCACTAAACCTTAACTTTTTAAACAGGTAAAACTCAAGTTACCTACTTTCATATCTAACTTCTCTAGTGCACACTGCAGAGTGCATTCTTTTCAATCTTACCTTTAAGCATCCCTGTTACTAGCACTTTCTCTAATACCTAAAAAGATCATCTCTACTTGACTCCAAGTAGACTTTTCTCTATCTGTTAAACCTAGCACTTGCTCCTACAGTACTTATTACCTTGATACGGCACTCTTATAGATAGCACCCCAAAAAGGCAAACCCCCATTTCTCGGTCACTCACGTATCTCTTTTAAAGTTTTTTTGTTCAGTCCTTCTAGCATGTCGAGGGATCAGTTGCTAGTGTCCTCTCCTGCTCAGCTGGTGAACCTGGGAATATTGAGGCAATGTTACAATTGCCTCATGTACACAGACAACCCTCTCCTCCTCCCACAAAACACAAATACATGCGAGAGATGCAACTATACGGCCAAACTGGAGGCTGAGCTCTCTCAACATAGGACTGGCAAGACCAGTCAGGAGGAGAAGGTTACCACACACACTATAGACCCAGTCTCACATAGTACCATCACAACCTCAAATCATACACATAAACACACAAAGACATACTCGGCAGCTCTGATCAAAAATCTACCAAAACAGCAGAGGCCACCAAAGCAGACACCCAAACAACCACCACCTCAGAACACAACACCTGCAACACATAGACCTCACAGTCAGAGTGTCAAACAGTCACAGCCCTTAAGGCCAAACACAATGCCAGACACACTAGTCATTGGTGACTCCATAGTCAGACACACTGACGTCCCGCTCACCAGACTGAGTAAGGAGAAGGTCACAGTAAGCTGCCTGTCGGGCGCTAGAATCCGCCACATAACGCAAGCACTCAGGTCTCTCAACAGCAGGTACAAATATGACTCAGTCATTGTCCACGCTGGTGTAAACGACCTGAGACGTACCTCCTTGGACTACATGAAAAGAGACATTGAGGAGCTCTCTGATTATGTAGCCCAGGCAGGTATGACCCTGACCTTGAGCAGTATCCTACCTTCACCAAGAATGATGCCACAATACAGAGATAAGATGATCAGCTTTAACAATTGGCTTAAACTCTGGTGTCATTCAAAGGGGATCCAATGTCTGTCTGCCTGGGATGACATGCTGGACAAGCCACGCTGCTTCGCAAGGGACGGCTTGCACCTGTCACCCCTGGGATTCCGGATATTGGCAAAGGATCTTGCCACCCCCATAGTGCCTTTTTTAGGCAAGGCTCAAATTCTAAACCTACCACCCTAGAACACAAAAAACGAAAAAAACTAAGGGTAATGCTGCTCAATGCCAGAAGTCTAAATCTCAAAATGCACGCACTCGAGGCCCTTCTCAGTATGGAGAACATCGATGTCTGTGCAGTGACAGAAACCTGGTTCAAGGCTCCTGAGAGCACCCCAGCACTATCAGGTTTTACCTCTTATCATGCGTTCCGGCCCCAAAATCCGGACAATACCAAGAAAGGAGGGGGGGGTATCCATATTCATCAAAGACACCCACACCTCAAGACTGGTGGCAACGCACGATGCATCGGAGACCATCCAGGTGCAATTAATCATAGGCAAGACTGCTCTGCAAATTGTAGCATGTTACAGGCCACCCTCACAAACTCAGGAACCTCACATGGCCTTCCTGAAAACACTAGAGGGGATAAATGTATCACCAAACACCATCATACTAGGTGACTTCAATTACCCTAACATAGACTGGGAACACTACTCAAGCCCAAACAACCTAGCCCAAAAGTTCCTGGAATTCATAAACTCAAATGCCATGGAACAACTAGTCACCATCCCCACAAGAGGAGAAAACATACTTGATCTCATCATCACGAACATGGGAGCACAATGTTCAACACCGGAAGTATACCCCTCACTGGTGAGATCAGATCACAAACTAATCTCGCTGGAGGTCCTCATCCCACCCCCACCTGAAATAAAAAAGACCACAGTAAAGAACTTCTCGAAAGCTGACTTCACACTTCTAAAGACTAGTGTGGTCTCCTTTAAGGCCCCCGAGCTGACGGAAAACAGTACTCAAGCCGCTGAATCACTTACAAATGCCTTCTACCAGCACCTGCAAGACTGCATGGATAAGGCAATCCCAAGCAAAACAAAGACTCTTTGTACCAAAGGCAAGCGTCCACTCTGGTGGACCCCAGCCATAAACAAACTCTACAACAAAAGGAGGAAGCTACTACAAGATAGAGCAAAATCCTTAAAAGGTAAGACACCCTTGATCACTATAAGTAAAAACTAAGAGCTCTCATAAAATCATCCAAAGCAAATTTTGAGAGAAAAATAGCTAAAGACTCAAAAGACAATCATAAGGCCTTCTTTACCTATGTTAGAAACCTGGGAGGAAACTCCCAGATATGCTCAGAACTAGTTCAAAATGATGTGAAGATTACTGATCCTACAGACATTGCCAACATACTGGCTGACAGGTTCAGTGCAAACTTCTCCCCTCCCCAAAAGGAGAGATATCTATACCAAGCGAGTGCAGCCGCCCAAACATCCCCAACGCCCAAGTGAGAACTGCTCTCTCCAAAGCAAAAACACAGCAGCCATGGGACCTGATGGTGTCCCCAGCTGTGTGCTCCACGAACTCAACGAGGAATTAAACCCACAGCTAGGACAGCTGTTTAATCATAGTCTTACCTCTGGATACGCACTCCAGGAGTGGCGCACTGCAACTGTGGTCCCACTTCACAAAGGCGGTGCCTCCACCGACCCTGGAAATTACCGCCCATTAGCTTGACAAGCCTTATCTGCAAAGCCATGGAGAGGATCATAATGGACCTCATAAATAAAGACATAGGGAATTTGCAGACTTTGGATCCATCCCAGTTTGGCTTTGTCAAAGGCAGATCATGCCTTCTAAACTTGGTTGACTTTTTCAAACAGTCACCAAAGCCATTGATGAGGAAAGGCAGTCCATACAGCCTACCTTGATCTGGCGAAGGCCTTTGATACAATACCCCACTCGGGTATCATTGAAAAACTCATCAGCTTAAATGTTAACCCATACATCACAAGATGGGTTGCAAACTGGCTGAGTGACAGAACCCACAGGGTCAGAGTTGCTGGCGCCATGTCAGACTCAAAGCCTGTCACAAGTGGTGTACCACAGGGCTCAGTCCTGGGCCCACTCTTGTTTGGCATCTACTTTTCCGAAGTACAAGCAAACACAGGAGGGTTATGGCTGACAAAGTTTGCAGATGACTGCAAACTGGGCCATAGTAGAAAACACATCTGACACAGATATCCTTCAGAAGGGTCTCACAGAAACGGATAACTGGTGCCAGAGCCATGGCCTAAAGTTAAATGCCAAAAAATGCATAGTCATACCCTTCGGGAAAAACAAGGTTACCCATAGCTACCAAATAGGTGGCAATCCACTGAGTACAGAAGAAGTTATCAGGGACCTGGGGACCCAGGTTGATAGTAGTCTGTCATTCGACACCCATGTAGCTAAAGTAGTTAGGAAGACCTTCTACATTGCCCACCTTATCATGAAGGGATTCTCATCTAGATCAAGGGAGGTCATAGTCTCCCTATACTCATCACTCATCAGACCAATGATTGAGTACAATGCCCCATTCGGAATGTATCTGACCCGACACTTGCAGCAGCTGGAGAGGCCACAAAGTTCCTCACCAAAAGGATAAAGGGTCTCAAACATCTGTCCTATGCTGCCCGACTGAAAGAACTCCAGCTCTATTCAGTCGCCACCGCTTGCTCAGAGGTGACCTTTGCCTAACATACAAGGCCATGTCAAACCCAGATTTGATGAATATGCTTCACCTCAAAAAATCTAGATCCGTCAGAGCCACAAGGGCAGGAGACTTAAACCTCGACACGGCTATTAATAGGACGTGCTGGAGGGATAGATTCATCACCCAAAGACTCCTATGCTGTGGAATAAAATCCCGGTATATGTGAGGCAGAGCACCTCGCTGGCCTTGTTCAAGAGAAATCTTGACCAATGGATGGGAGATCGCAGATATACCCCAGGGATTACCTCAGTGTCACTGCTCAACAGAGGCACAGCAAAATAATGGGTATAGTTCCCCATACTAAAGGGGTGGCGTAAGCCACAAAACTATGGGCTAGGCTTGTAAATGCCCTCGGGCAGATAGCCTAGTATGAACCTATGAACCTATGAACCTATATATATATATATATATATATATATATATATATATATATATATGTATATGTATATATATATATATATATATATATATATATATATATATATATATAATTATATACGCGTGTACGTGTATAGATATATAGATATATATTTATTTATTTAAATCTGTTGACCGGGAGTGTCCGACTGGACGTAGGTCCATTTTCAGCGGAGGCCTGGGGAGAAAAGCTCCACAGTTAAAATAAACTGACAGTATATACATTGGATTACATAGTGAATAACAATTTACATAGCAATTACTTACAACATATTTCCAGATGAAGAACATAGTACATCAGTAGACAACTAGAATCTTTATCTGTGAAGTGCATACCAGACATTAACAAATGTTACAAGAAGCAGCAGTTTGTGCTGTACAATAAGTACTGGCTTATGAGCATCTGAGCTTGCTATAATCAAGGTAGTTAGTGGAGTGGAAAGAAAGGTAGTGGTTGGATGGGGTGGATGATATTAGAGTGGGAGTTGCAAGGGCATAGCCAGCATGTTTTTAGTTGCGCTTTTAGTAAAGTTTTAAAGTGGGTGCATAATGGTATGGAGGTAATTGTGGGTGGGAGTGAGTTCCATAATTTAGCTATGGCGCAAGGGAATAGTGCTTCACTAGCAGAGTTATTGGCCTTGGTGATCTGCAAGTGATTTTTGCTGCTGGATCTTAGTGGTCTGGTGGTGCGATAGGGTTGGAGTAGATTCTGGAGGGATGGGACATTTAGTGGATGGTTTACTAGTTTGTGGGCGAGTGAGAGTTGATACCACTGAAGGAGGTGAGGGAGTTCAAGCCAGCCCAGTTCAGCAAGTGAGAGACCGTGGTGACTACGGTAGGATGCCCCTGTGGCGAATTTGGCGATTTTGTTGTAGCAGGTCTCTAGCTCGTTTAGATCACATTGCCTTAGGTTGGTATATATTGGAGAGGCATAAAGTAGGGTGGAGATAAGGTGGGAATTTGCTATTGAAATCTTTGCTGCTTTGGTGAGAAATTGCTTGTTTCTGTATAACGCTCCTAGTTTTTTGTGGACTTTTTTTATAGTCATGGATATGTGAATGTCAAATTTTAGTTTATTGTCTATTTCCACTCCTAGCAATTTGGTGTGTTCAGTTGGGTATACAGTGGTGTTGTCTTTTGCCGTGATGTTAAAGTGAAAGTTGTTTTGAGTATGTTTGGTGGGTTGGAAGATGAGTAGTTTAGTTTTGTTTGGGTTGAGTATTAACCAGGCATCAGATAACCATGTTTCAACAGAGGAAAAGGCTTCCTGTGTGACTTTTTGCAGTTTTGGTAGGGAATGGGCTGAGCAGATGATGGTCGAGTCATCTGCGTATTGTATGAGTGTGCCATGTTTGGTGGCAGAGGCTAGATTATTGGTGTAAATAGAGAAGAGTAGGGGTCCAAGGATGGATCCTTGGGGAACCCCTATGGAGACAGGTAGTTGGGGAGATATGTCATTCTGCCATACAACGGATTGTTGGCAGTCAGACAGGTAACTCTGAAACCAGTTGGTGACCGATTGTGAGAAGGACAGGTTATTGAGGACAGAGATAATTTTTTTGTGTGGGACCATGTCAAATGCTTTAGATGGGTCTAGGAAAGTAGCAGAGGAGAAGTAGCCATTGTTTTTATGCTGAAAGACAGTGTTAGTAAAGGAGAGTAAGGCAGTGGTGGTGCTATGGTTTGGTCGGAAACCATGCTGAGTACTGGAAAGGAGGTTGTTAGTAAGGAGGTAGTCAGACCTGAGAGTGTATGCATCTCTCTAGTATTTTGGAGAGTGGAGAGAGAATAGCTATGGGGCGGTAATTGGTTAGTTCTGTGAAGGGTCCGCCTTTGTGGAGGGGAATTATATGCGATACTTTCCACAGTGTGGGAACGTAACTCTGACAGAGATCGGTTAATCAAGATGGATACTGGGTAGGCCAGAGCATCAGCTGTGATTTGTAGGTATTCACTTGGGAGGCTGTCTGCTGCTAATTTGGTGGGTTAGTTAAGAGTTTTTTTTTATGTTGGAGGTAGGTACAGGAGAAAAAGAGAAGGCAGCGGGGAGATTACTAGTTGAAGGTGTGGGTTGCAGGAGAGAGGGGTTGTGTTGTTTAGCTAGTGATAGTATGGTTTGGGTGAAGTGTGTGTTGAATGAGGAAGCAATATTTTCTGAGGAGTGAGGGATGTTAGGAGGGGGGGGGTACTGACTTTACCTGGGTGGAGGATGGGGTTTATGGAGGACCAGAACTGTTTGGGGCTGTGTTGTGAGGAGTCTAGGGCAGACTGGTAGTATTGGGATTTGTCATGTTTTATCAGCTTTTTGACTCTATTGCGTAGTTCTATGAATTTCTGTCTAGCTGAGGGGGTTTTGGTTTTGTGCCAGTGCTCCCAGGCTTTTATCCCCTTTTTTCATTTCTGACTTAGTGGTTTTCTGTAGCCATAGGGAGGGTTGTGCTTTGGTTCTGCAGAATCTTATGGGGGCATGGTAATTAAGGATGTTCAGGAAGGTAGTATTAAAAGATTCAACTGCATCATCTAGACTGAGGTACTTTAGAGGATGCCAGTTACATTCTTTGAGGGATGAGATGAATGAGTGGGTTAAAGTTTAGTTTTTTATGTATTTGATGGTAGATGCCAGGTTTAGCTTGGTATAGGTATTTTTTGAGTAGGAATGTTGGGGAGTGATCACTGAGGCTATCTGCTAAGCAGCCTGTTAAATATGACTGGGGGCTCTTACTGACTAGTATCCAATCCAGGGTAGTGTGCTTGGTGGAGTTATTTATTTATCCTGGTTGGTGACTGGACTAGTTGAGTGAAGCCATGAAGGGTGTACATGATGGGTTGGATTGTTGCCAGAACAGGATTTCCAGTCAATATTGACATCACCTAAGATGATAGTTTCTTGGGGGAGATGGTGGGTAGACCAGCTGAGGCGGTTTTCTAGGGGAGGGATGTTTTGGCCAGGTGGGAAGTAGCATCCAATTATGTTGATGGTTTTGTTTTGGTTAATTTTGAGGTTGGTATATATTATTTCTTCATTGCCTATTTGTGGAGCTGATGATTTTAAGATCTGGATGTTTAGATGCTGTTTAAATATTATATCTACACCACCTCCTTTTTTGTTTAGCCGGTCTACTCTTAGTATGCCGTAACCTGTAGGGAGTATTTGCTCACTGGTAATGTGAGGTTTTAGCCAGGTTTCTGTCAGGATGACTATATCTGGGGAGTACAAGACTATGGTGGCATGGAGTTCATGGACTTTGTTGGATATACTTCTAATATTTAGGCATAGTAGAAGGAAGTCACTTGGCTTTCTATTGGCTGTAATACGGGAGAAATTGTGGTTTCTAGTCTGATTATGAAGATTGGGGTTGGAGATGGTAGGGCCAGGGTTGGGGTGGATGTCTCCACTTAGGGCTAGTTTTGATAAGCATGGGATTATTAGTTTTCGCAGTTTTTGAATGTGTTTGATTATAAGGGAAACTTTAGGATTGTGCTTTGTGGGTAATAGGTATGGTGGGAGGGTTACTATGTTAAGTTGTAGGGATGCTTTATGATTGAGTAATATAGTTGGTAGAATATGTGGGGGGTGCATAGGGATGGTTCTTGAGCTGGTAGGAAGGGAGCCGAGTGTGGGTGAGACATGAGTGGTGGTGTGAGTAGTAGTACAGTGGTAGTGGTCGAGTGGGGGAATGATGGAGCTTTCGTAGGATGTAAGATATGCAAGGATAGTGCATGCAGTGAGCATAGGAAAGGTATGCTTGTACATGTTAGTTGAGGAGGTGTGATAGTAGTGGGAAGATGGAGGAGATAGTGTTGGGTTAGTGCTGTGGTTGGCTATTAGAAAGATGGGAGGGGTTTGAGTGCAATAAAGGTGAGACCACTGAGGGCGGGAGGGAATAGGGGGCCGGGTGGGGAGCGAAGCGGGCACAGACCCTGTTAGTTGCTGGTATGAGGGGCTGGAAAACAATCACAAAGCAAAGACAAGTATGTGTTAAGAAACAATCGCAATTGACCAAGGACTGCTCTGAAACTAAGTCATTTCTGACTTTCTTAATTTCTCAGGTAGAAAAACAGGATAACCTTGTATCAGTAGGCTACTGTTGTCATAATTTAAATTTACAAACACACAGTATTGATCAGTTATGGATACTATTTGCTAACAGAAGGAAATAAGAGAAAGTGGAAGCTGTGTGTGTGTGTGTGTGTGCGGTGGGGGGGGGGGTTTGCTTACAACCAAAGCAGAGTGCTCTCCAGGGGAAAATGAATATTGGCTCAAACAGGTAGACACATACTCAAAGTTAACTGTAGCAGTTAACATATGGAAGGTACTTTCTGATCAACAGTCCAGACTTCTGCTTGGCATATACATATTATATATATATATATATATATATATATATATATATATATATATATATATATATATATATATACACACACACACACACACACACACACACACACACATATATATATATACATATATACACACACACATATATATATATATATATATATATATATATAAAATGGTCTGCATGTGTGTCATTAAAAGTAGCTGAACGTTTTTAAGAACTACGTTAACATGAAGTGGAGAAAGGAGATTTTATCAATAAGGATGACTGCAAGTAGGGACACACAAAACAGGCAAGAGGAAGCCAGAATTTATTGGAAAAAATTAAAGAAAGCAATGTATATTGGTCAAGTAACTACAGAAGGAAAGGTAATAGGAGTGGGATGAAGCCAAGCAGAAGTCTGTACTGTTGATCAGAGAGTACCTTCCATACCAGGGATTCGTAATAGAGTACAGACAAAGAGAAAAAGTGATAGGGGAATGTTAAATGAATGAAAGATCAGCTCTGGTTGAGCTTTCAGTAAGTCTAGAACATAAACTGCTGTCAAAAAATAATTAGTAGGGCATATAAAACAATGCAATAAATAATCAGAAAAGGTTAAAAAGACTGGGAAATGAGAACGGAAAGGCAATACACAAATAAACAGTAGTAAGTCATTTGTATAGCTCACAAGTCCAGAAGGTTTAGGATTCTTTGCCTGGAGGTGTATATACATGTATTTTTATACCCAGCAGATTTCAAAGAATTTTTCCTCACGTGGATAACAAATGCTTCAGGTGTAAAGGGAAATGTATCAAACTTGGAATCCACTACAGACATGATCACTTCCTAAGCTCATCCACAAAACCAACCCTAGCCATACTTCTGTCTTACCCTCCCCTCCTCTATGGTGCCCCTCTACTCACCAACATCCAAAGCTCTTCAAAATCCAAACTTGAGGCATGCTACAATAAAACTGCCAAATTCGCAACTAATTCTAGATACTCAACCCATCACTGCACTACTCAAGTCACTGAAATGGCTAGAACTACCAAACTACAGAAGGAAAGGTAACAGGAGTGGGATGAGGCCAAGCAGAACTATTTGCTGCTAACCACAGCTCACAAGATGCTTGTTAAACCTCTAGGGTGTTCTCCCCTGAGATCTATATTTAGCTACTACCACCCAAGCAGGCCCCTTAGGCTGGCGATCAGAAACTCTTGCAGGTTCACAAACCTAACCTCCCACCCGGCCAGATTCTTTATTCCCGCACAACAGCCAAACAATGGAAAGCTCTGCCTCAATTAGAGCTCAGAACCCTGCCACAACTACCTATCCTCAAGCTGGAAGTGCATCTGCACCAAGCCTCCTTAGATTATGTATACTACGCCATCTGTTAATCAACCTTACTTTATGTGGCGAGAAAATACTACTGTACATTGAGATTATAGAGAAATTACACAATGTAAACCTTTACTTATACTGACTCTCCATTTCTCTTATGGTTTTTACTCCCTACATATTTTTCTTTGTAATCCAAATTTTTGTAATTAATTGGTTAAAATGATGTACTGTGGAGCTTTCTTCCCCCGGGCCTCCACTGAAAATGGGTTCTCCAAGATCCAGTGGACTTTCCCGGTAAACCAAACGTAAATAATAATACAGAGGGATAAACTGGTACCATGTTTTTTGGGGAAAAGAGTTGGTTGGCAGATTTCAAAAAAATCCCTACATGGTACTTTGTCAGAAATGTTGTGGGAGGAATTTACTGCAATTAAGGAAAATATTCTTTTGAGCTGGGATATACAACATGAAATGTCTAGACATAGTAAGGCTTTGCTAGGTTGAATGCTACTGGCTGCCAAAAAAGCAATTACTAGAAACAGAAATTAAAATCTAAAACCAGTTGTAACTGGAGTACTGATATTGCAAAGGAGATAAAAATAAATGTAGGTGGGACCTTTAGAAAAAAAAAGGAGTAATCTACACAGAAATAAATGGAATCTGTGGGAACAATACTTGCAGAATAATGTTCAAGAGGTGGAGTGAAATTTCAGTAAGGCAGGATTTGAGCAATTTATTTAATTTTGGTATGAATGAGTTATTAAAGATCTTGGGCCAGATTCAATAAAGCCTACACTAAGTGTTAAGTGTACACAATTTGTATTCAAAAACTGTCATCACATTTTTGTGCTTTCTAGTCACTCAAAGACTACACACCAAGTGTACATGTAGTCTACCCTTTGTGGTAACCTTTAAGAATCCCTGTCAATATTTAAAGCTGCAAAAACATCAGCAAGAGAACTAAAATTAGGAGCAAGAAGGTGTGAATTATGTCTGTGTTGTCTGTTCACTCAGACCAGTGTACACTTAGTTTAGGTGTTATTGAATCCCAGGACTTGTCTAAAGGCACAAAAATAACCTTTTGTTTTGTGTAAGAAGTGTTTGCATGTATTGTTAAGCAGGCACACACTTTTATACAAAAAGTCGTTTTGTGCCTATTTATAAATAAAACCATTTTGAAATTTGCTTCCGAATGTCAGAATGTACTGAGCCTCGTTTATGGCATGAATATTCATGGTTGGGAAAGAAGCGCTTACGTCACTTTGGGTTCCAGATGCAGTTATACCAAATTACCATAGGCAAGTAACTGTGAATTAGTTATGTACCTGACAAACTGTTAAATTAACAGTTGGACAAAGAAAAATAATAATCATTAGTTTTCTTAAGATGCATGCAAAAAACATTTTTGTTTGAAAAGTTAGTTTTGCACCTTTGCGCATGATCTTTAAAAATAGAAAAGTTGTGTATAATGCACAAAACTGAAAATGATTTGTTTTCCTTTCTATTATGTATGGTAGCCACGTTGTTACTTAATACTTGTTAATGTAACAAAGGTGTTCAAAGTGTATAGGGTTGCTCTTGGCAAGAGCCAACAAATAGATCACTCCCTCAAGAACTTACCAGACCCAGTAGAAGGGTGAAGTTTAAAGCAATTAAGGGTACTAAGACAAGATATTTTATTTGCAGAAGAAATGCAAAGGTCTCAAAGTTGGTTTTAGAGAAGAATATGCTTAAGGAGGCATTACACTCAAAGAATGACTTAATACTGAAGGAATAAAACAAGGCTGAAACTTTTATGACCCTTGAGGAGGTATCACAAAGGATAAGATGATCAAGGTAGAAGGATTTTCTAACTAGAACAAAAATGTGCTGGTCAAAGGAAAGATTCTTCTTTTCGACACAGACATCAAAGTCCCTGATGACTGTTTAGCCATATGCTGTACATGAACTGCACACCACACCTACGAGCATATATGTGAGTTTACAGACATGCATGTTTATTTTGTACAATATACATAGGTATACATACATATGTGCGCGCGCGCACATACACACACACAGTTTGCCCATTTCAGACAAAGACGGCTACAGCCAGTTAGTGAACTTGCAGGAACAGGTGAAACTTACTGCCACACTAATGAATCCCAAAAGCTACACCATCCTTAAAAAAGCCATGCAAAGAAGAGATGACAATAGAGTCATACTTGCTTACGTTTGAATGCTATGCTGAACAAAACTAGAGCAACAGTTAATGGACAAAAAAAATCCTTCCTTCATAATAGACTAGAAATGCTCTAAAGGCATACATGGAAAAGGTGCTTACAAATGACTTTAAACTATAATAAAATTAAAAAAAATAAAAAAGTACAGTTTTGTACCTACCATAAATGTAGATGTTCGAAGATCCACATTGCTGCAGTCCTTACACTTGGGTAGTCCGCTGTCCTCGGTCGGCCCGAATATCAAAGTATAAGGCTGACGTCGGTCAAGGCGCATTTGACTGACATCAGGACGTCAGGGTACAAATGCGCATGACCGGCGTCATATCCTCAGTCTTTTCTTGCCCCAGATGTCAGAAGACCCTAAAAATAAAGGTCAAAACCAAAAGACAGCAAACAACCAACCAACCACCCTTGCACTAACTATATGTACAATATATACAATATACACAAAATGTACAACCCAACCCACACAACCACCTCTAACTGCAGAGGGGAAGGAGGGAGGGTAAAATGGACTGCAGCAATGTGGATCTTCGAACATCTACATTTATGGTAGGTACAAAACTGTACTATGCTCTTCATCTCACATTGCTGCAGTCCTTACACTTGGGTAGAATCCCAAAGCAGAGGAACGGGAGGATGGCTAACTACAAGGAAGCAGGAGCTGCCAAAATGCCCTGCAAAACAGCAGTGGCAAAACCAGCCCTGGATTTAGAGTAAAGTGGCAGGTGATAATGCCTAGAGAAAGTATGCACTGAACTTCAAGTAGGTGCCTCCAAAATATCCTTGGTTGCCACTCCCCTCAAAAAAGCTGTTGAAGTGGCAGTAGCCCTAGTGGAATGAGGCCTAATCCCAGCTGGAACTTCCTTGCCATGATGGGAATAACAGAAAGCAATGCAAAACCCAATCCACTTAGAAATAGTTTGTTTTGACACAGGCTTGCCTTGAGAACTCAAAGCAAAAGAAACAAACAACTGCTGAGACTGCCTGAACCCTTTAGTTCTGTCCAAATAATAACGCAACTGCCTGTGTACATCTAAAGTGTGCAAAATCTTTTCCCCTTTATTTTGGGGATTTGCATAAAAAGTAGGCAAATGAATAGTTTGGTTTAAAGCCACACTAGAAACCACCTTAGGCATAAAGGAAGGATTAGTACGTAATGATACCCTATCCTTATGAAAAATCAAGAAAGGCTCAACCGCCATAAGGGCCTGCAATTCAGAAACCCTTCTTGCAGAGGTAATTGCCAACAAAAAAGCAGTCTTCCATGATAAATATTTCAACTCAGAAGTAGCTGCAGGCTCAAAAGGTTGTAGAGTGAGTTTCTCAAACACAAAATTGAGATCCCAAGCAGGAGTAGGAGCTCTTCGTGGGGGTCTTATATTCTTTGCCCCTCTAAGAAATTGCTTGAACAAAGGATGAGAAAACAATGGTGGGTCACAATCATAGTGAGCGAAATTGCTGCAGCATGAACCTTAACAGAAGAGAAAGACAAACCTTTGTCCAATAACTCAGTAAGATATTGAAGAGCCACACTCAAATTAGGCTCAGAAACATCAAAATCTTTTGCTGCACTCCAAAATAAAAATCTCTTCCATTTATCTGCGTACACTTTCCTTGTACTAGGCCTTCTAGCTTCCAAAATCACATTCAAAACTTGTTGTGGAAGTTGAGACCCTCTATGGTTCAAAACAGAATATGCCAGGCTGTTAGGTGAAGCGAGTGAAGTTTGACATTCAGCAAATGGTTGTCCTCCTGTGACAACAGGTGTGGAATCGAAGGCAAAGGCCATGGAGGCTTCCGTACCAGACTTCTCAATAATGGGTACCAGTGCTGTCGAGGCCAATCTGGAGCTATTAAAATCATCCTTGGCTTGTCCTGTCTGACCTTTAGAAGTACCTTTGGGAGGAGAGGCAGAGGAGGAAAGGCATACACATGAAGATTGCTCCAATTGAAAGAAAGAGCATCCACTCTCCAAGCTGTGGGATGAAACCTTTTTGTGCAAAACTTTGGCAGCTGATGGTTCAGTGGAGAAGCGAACAGATCTATGTCTGGAGTTCCCCATGACACTGTCAATTTTTGAAATACAAGAGGATCCAATTTCCACTCGTGGGGATCCATAATTCGTCTGCTCAACACATCTGCTAAGGAGTTCTGTGCTCCTGGCAGAAACCTTGCCTGAAGATTGAGCTGTAAACGGAGAGCAGTCTCCCACAAAATCATTGCTTGCCTGCATAGAGGATAAGAATCGTTCCCCTTGCTTGTTGATGTACCACATGACAGTTGTGTTGTCTGTTAGAATCAACACCTGCCCTGGAAGAAGTAATTCCTTGAAAGCTATTAATGCAAACTGGACTGCTAACATCTCCTTCATGTTGATATGTAGATGTTGTAGTCTGACAGGCCACTTGTTTTGTATCCACTTTCCATTTAGATGAGCTCCCCAAGCTTTGTCTGAGGCATCTGTCGTTAAAATCTGACTCGCCTCCGGCCGGGTCACAGAGAGTCCCTTGTTTAGGTGACATTCCTGAGCCCACCATAAAAATTCCTTTTGAATGCAAGGTATTATTTGAATGACAGTGTCCAGATCCTGGCAGTGCTGTGTCCATACATTTTGAGATACCATTGTAGCTTCCTCATATGCAGTTTGGCATTGGGAAGTACCAGAATACAAGATGCCATGAACCCTAATGCTTGAAGGACTGTCCTTGCAGTCAGCACGGACTGATGAGATAGTTGATGGAAGTAAAGGGATAGACTCTTTTGTTTGTCCGGGGTTAAAAGGCCATCTGGGATGCTGTATTCAGTCTCACACCCAGAAAGCACATGTCCTGAGAGGGTACTAGACTGGACTTTATTTCGTTCACAGAATACCCTAGGCATCTTAGCACTGCTATCACATATTCCAAATGATGAAGAAGCTCTTCCCTTCCTTGAGCCAGAATCAGGCAGTCATCCAAATAAGGATAGATCTGTATTCCTTTTAGCCTGAAGAAAGCTATCACTGGAGCCAGAACTTTCGTGAACACTCTGGGCGCAGTAGATAAGCCAAAGGGCAATGCAGAGAACTGATAGTGAGAAGTCCCAGCTCGAAAACGCAGATACTTCCTGCAACTTGGTCTGATAGGAACATGAAGGTAAGCCTCCTTGAGATCCAAAGTTACCATCCAATGATCTTTGCCCAGCAGAGATAAAAGCTGCTTCAACGTCAACATCTTGAACTTGGGAATGTCCACATAAGTGTTGAGGATAGATAAATCCAAAATTGGTCTCCACGTGTTCCCCTTCTTTGGTACTAGGAACAGGCGAGAATAAAAACCTAGACCCACTTCTGGCACAGGGACCAGCTGTATGGCCCCTATTTGGAGCAACAGAGAAACCTGCTTGTGAGCCTCTATTCTTTGTTGAGGAGGAACGTCTGGCATGCCTTTGAAAGGAGGCAAGGTATGGAAATAAAACCTGTAGCCGTGATGTATGATATCCAACACCCATCTGTCTTGGGTAATTAAACTCCAATTTTCTTTGAAAAGTGCCAACCTTCCTCCCAAAGGTGCTGCCAGACGAGAAGGCTCTGGCAGCTGAAAAGGTAGGTCATTGGGTCTGTTTACGAAAGGACTGACCCTGCCCTCACCCGAAGACTGTGCAGGAGAACTCCCTGTTCTAGGCCTGAAAGAGCCCTGAGCTCTGCCCCTACCACGTCTAGATCTACCCCTAGACTGGGAATCATAAGAAGGATCGTCCACCCCTTAGTAGGCCAATTTCTACTAAACTTTGGAGGCTGGACCTGCAAAAAATCTTTAACAGTCTGCATAGACTTAGCCTTGTCCTCCATTTTCTTTAAAACTGTCTCAACAGGAGGACCAAACAGCACGTCAGATTGTAAAGGAGCATCTAAAATCCTCGTTTTAACATGATCAGACAAATTCTGATCCCTTAGCCAGGCATGCCTGCGAAGAACTGACCCAGTGGCAGCCACCCTAGGCGTGGCCTGTACAGCATCAAAACCACATTGCAAAGAATGCTTACCCACCTGTTCAGAAACATGCACTAAATCTTGCAACTCTTTACAATCAATACCTACTGCCAGAGCATCAACCTTAGACTTTAATTGTGACAGGAGATAGTTCTGGTATTTCAACATGTGAAACTGGCAATTCAAAGCCCTCATAGCCAGAGTGGAAGAAGTATAAACTTTCTTTCCCCATCTATCCAAGGCCCTAGCCTCTTTGTCTGCAGGAACCGGATTCTTAACAACAGAAGCCTTAACACCTTTAGGCCCCTGACTAACAGTTTCTGGGTCAGCCCTAGGACTCTTAAAAGATACTTATGAGCTTCAGGCACCCTGTAATACCTATCCGGCTTAACAGGAGCAGGAGGCAAAGAATCAGGATTAAGAGAAGCCTCTGTAAAACATCTTCTACTACATCCAAAACAGGAGGTATAGCCAAAGGCCTATGCTGGGGTAAAAACAAAAATTCCCTAAGCCTTTTCCTGGAATCAGAGAAGTCCTGACCTTCCCACTTAAAATGCTCCCTCATGGAATGAAGAGTTTCTGAAAAAGAAAAATCCTCAGGAGGAGAAGCAGAAGGAGTAGAATCATCCACATCAGAATCAGAATAAGGAGAATACTCCTGCAAGTCTTCAACCGAAGACTCTGAAACATCTGAAGCCTGCTCAAAACCCCCCAGCTCAGGCTCCATCCTAGGTCTCTTATCAGGAGGGGGCATAGAACCCCTAATTAAAGTAATCAAATCTTCTGCCATTTTAAGCATATGCTTCTTGGGCACAGTACCTGAAGAGCTAGGGGCAACACCAACTGAAGCCAAACCTGGCCTGCCCTTTGAAACAGAAGGAGAGGGCCTAGCCACCCTAGGAAGGGAGGGGAGTATAGTAACCTGAGAAGCCCCCTCAGCCTGACTTGCCTCCTGAGAGGCCACATCTTGCAATAATAAGGTCTCACCCTGGGAACACAAAGAAACCTCCGGTGGAGCCACCGGCTCCACTGACACCTCTAAAGAACCGGCGTCCGGTACAGACGGTTCTTCTAGCCTAGGCTTGACTGCCTTGTCCTTGCGCAAGAGCGACAGCCAACAACGTCGTGCTCAGGCCCTAAGCAAGGAATACACAAAGTATGATAATCTCTATGCGGTATCTGTTTCCCACAAGAAATGCAATTATTGACTTTTTCTGACATCCGGTAAATCACTGAGGCAAGAAAAAACTAAAATATTCCCCAACGGGGTACTTAGCCAACTTTGAACTCGGTCTGAAACTTCGAAATCGAAAAATCTCAGAACGCCAACCGGCACTTGCAATGCTGCTTCTGCATCGGACCATGTGGCAAAAAAGACTGAGGATATGACGTCGGTCATGCGCATTTGTACCCTGACGTCCTGATGTCAGTCAAATGCGCCTTGACCGACGTCAGCCTTATACTTTGATATTCGGGCCGACCGAGGACAGCGGACTACCCAAGTGTAAGGACTGCAGCAATGTGAGATGAAGAACATCTTACCTAAAGCAAATGCTACTCCTGAATGCAAGCTTTTAAACTTCACAACTGGACTTTTAATGCCAGTAAGACAGTAAGGTTTAAGATCATGCATTTGAACTCCCATTATTAACTTGTGGTTACAGCCTGACACACTCATAACAGTAAAGTTGAAATGGCAGACTCAAAACTGAACTGCAAGTTGTTATAAATGAGTATAACTAACCAATCCCAAAAGTTCAGATAAAAAATGTGCTGCAGCTGAACTTGTTCTACCATACACTTTTGTTTAAAACTGAAACGTGTGCACCTAAACCTTAACTAGTAATTAACAAGTCAGCATTGCCTTTGAAACCCAGTGTGCCTTGTACTAGACTAAGCTGCAACACATCTGGAAATAAGGCAGTGTAGCCTGAATATGCACCAGTAAAAGGGAACAGTGTTGCTGCTAAGAATGTGCAAATCTCTGAAATGTATATTTTATTTGTTTATTTCAGTTTGATGAAAGGTTTGAGGTCCACTGGGCTTGAAAGTCCGTTTGCAGTAGAGGCCCGGGGAGAAAAGCTCCACATACAAAGACAACAGAACAGTAAAGAGACTATTTTGAGTTAAAATCATAAAGCGACTATTACATAAAACATACAGATACAAAGTTATTAAGAATACAAATTAGAGGATACAATTACAATGAGATACTAAATCAGTGACATCATGAGGTAAATAGTAATATAACAAGTATATTTATTGAGACATGATGTTACAGAGGAATTAAATCCTATGACAATCTTTCTGCAAGTCAGCAGTGCCGGGGACCCACAACATCAAACTCCTGGACTTGCCCCCCCTTGCAGGCACTCTTTCTTACGTCCACACCAATAGGGAGGCGTGACACAATGTATTTTGCCCATGTCTACAGAATCTGCACTACCTCAATGTGCAATAAAAAGCAGGTTTACTGCATGTCATTTTTGAAAGACAAGGAACTACTGGATTCAGGCAGTATGGCTACTTTAGTTACAAGTCCCTGTGGGTCCAAGCACAAACTTAATAAGCAGAAGGCAGATGCAATTTGTGTTTACAAAGAGAAAATTATTACCTCAGAAAGAAAGGAAATTTGAGAGGAAACTGGGATTAAATGGCACTTTTAATGGATGTACAACGATATCAGAATAAAACAAAAGGAAAGGCATTAATATCACCTCTCCACTGCTAACAATAAATGACACAGAAAGGATTAAAAATGGTTAATAGATTAAGAGTAAAAAATTCTGAAGCTGTGGTAGAATATAGGCAGAGTTGTACATGTCCAGAAAGGGTCGGGGAAAAAAAGTAGAGCCAAAGAGGAAATTAAAATTAGCAGAGAAAGCAAGCCAGTGACCCAGCCATGAGCATCACCACAGCATGATGGAAACTGAAGACTGATAGATCTCTATAGAAGATGTACTCCTGGAAATAAGGAAGTTGAACAACCGACTGGAAAACTATATTAAAGACAATAACAAGAACTATAAAAGAAAGGAAGTTACAAAACCAGTCAAGTGATCATTCTGTGGCAATCCAGACTCCAGATTACAGAGAGTGAACTGCTAAAAGTGAAATATGCAGCTTCGGATGCCAAAATGGACTTATTAGAAGCCACAATAATTGATCAAGAAAATGGGGCACAACGGAAAAACCTCCAGATGGTGGGGATGCCTGAGACTGTGGAGGAACGGGCAGTTGGCACTATGGATTAAAATAGATTCAGAGAGAGTACTGGAGAGAGTACACCGAACTGCCTGGATAATGGGTAGTGAAATGTATGGCAGACCCAGACAGGTAAGAGTTTCTGTACTTATACTCTGAATGAATGTGTGCTAGCAGTATTATGGAAGCCAGGGGAAGGAAACACTGTTGACCAGGACTACTTGACAGATGCAAGGAAAACAGCAGACTTCATACCTATAAAGAAACTGGCAAAAGTTAAAGGGCATTAAGTTAAAATGTTTTACCCCACTATGAGGAGACTGATGTGGGTAAACAGCCCTAAATTCTATACTAGCTCTGGACAAGCAAGAGTGGAGTTAGAAAAATTGGTACAAAGGACACCAGCAAGGGTGATTGTACTGCAAGGACAAACTTACAGAGGAAAGAACAGCACTATGGGGGGGGGTGGGGTCACACTTAGGAATTTTTTCTCTGTAATGGCTAACAATGGCTATTCTTCAAGATCACACCAAATCTGGGTAGGATGACAGATGACTGCTAAAAAGTTTAAATAAATAACCTTGAACTGTGATGAGAACAGGGGTTATTTGCCCATTTTGATTATATATGCCACACTGAACATGGACTACAGTGAATATTGACATTAAAATAATCTCCATTCTCTTACTAGTCTTTAATTTTCTACCAGTCCCTTATGTTGCTCAGGAACCATAGGCTATCCCCTTACCACGACCCGTGCCCTAACCTTAAGGTCCATGACGACTGCAGTGCAGTGAAGGACATAACAATGTCCTCCACTATGGTGTGATAGTCACGAACCTTAGGGTTAAGGGCATGGGTTAGGGTAAGGGGATAGCTTTACCAACTATCCCCTTACCCTAACCAGTGCCCTAACCCTAAGGTCCATGACTATCGCACCATAGTGGAGGACATAGCTTGTTTTTTTATGTCCTCCACTGTGCTGCGGTGTTTTCAGTGAAGTGCACTTACGCAAAAGTTCACTTTCATTAAACTGAACTTTCGTTCTTGTAATAGGAATCCATATATATATATATATATATATATATATATATATATATATATACATATATATATATATATATATATATATATATATATACACACACACACACACACACATATACATACACACACATATATATATATATATATATATATATATATATATATATATATATATATTACATAGAGATATACACATGCATACACACACGCACACATACA
Source organism: Protopterus annectens (assembly GCF_019279795.1). Classification (NCBI taxonomy): domain Eukaryota; kingdom Metazoa; phylum Chordata; order Ceratodontiformes; family Protopteridae; genus Protopterus; species Protopterus annectens. The sequence continues at coordinate 600,608,091 of NC_056737.1, forward strand.
CGCACATACATACATATACATTTATATATACATACAAAACAAGGACATACAGAACATTGCATTCTTAAAAAAAAAAAATACACGTATACATGATTGAATACTAAACAAAAAAAAAAAAAAGGTACATTCCAACCAAACAGATCAAAACACGTGCAAAACTGATTGTATCCATACATACCACATACACATGAACTTTAATAAAACTGCACGTCCAACAAGTTGCATACCATAACACAGGCATGTGCACACACACACACACACACACACACACACACACACACACACACACACACACACACACACCTCATACAGTTGCAATCCCCTACACACCATCATTGCTTCAAGTCATCAATGTGTAGGTTGGACTGTTTTTACAGTGCAAGTGAATGACTTTATTCAGTTAATTACACTGGTAAGTTCTGACAGAGTCTGGGTAATTCAAGACTGGCACACAGTGAGCTAAGGGAATTTGTACTTTTCCAACTCTAGTGCAATCTTGGACTAGGTATATTTAAAGTTGTGTGCTGTGGGTTGTGAGGGAAGATTCAATTTTTATAGGGTTTTGGTGAATTTGATGGAGTCCTGTTAATGAATTTGATCTACCCAGTTTGATGTATATTCAATGCCTGGATTCTCTACTGGAGTGCCTCATGTGTAGAGCCTACATGTCCACTCTGTGTTCCTGTAGGTTTTCCATGGGTGCTCTGTTTTTCTCCCCCATTCCAAACACATGCAGTATGTGAACTGGACACACTAAACTGTCCATAGGTCTGTGTGGTATGAAAGAACAGTGGCAGAGCTAGCTGCCCAGCAGAATGAACATTAAACAGTGACAATCATCTAGAGCCAAAGTGACACTTTAACCCCTTTTTAAAATGAGAAAGAGGGGTTATGGATGGATTGACACCAATGATCAGATGTAAACATACTATCTTGCATACATGCGCACACACAAACTCGGAAATCGATGCACCACAATAGCTCTTTGCAGCCAGTACTTGTCTAGCTTTTCTTATGCAATTCCTGGTTTCAAGTAAGAAACCATTATGAAAGGGGGGGGGGGGGGGGTCAGTAAATTTTTTATTCTGCTAACCCAAATGGGCTCAAAATGAAGGCAACATTTTCATGCACAGCTTATGGACTTGCAGCACAGACATCTACAAGACAATATACTAGATAGCTAGTCCCAAAATCGTTAATTACTGCCACCTAGTGGATATGAATCCTGATCACTTTAAACATCTTCCCAGTTTCTCTCTCCTCATCCTGCTCACAATTTCTGAAATATGAAGAGATCCCACTAGATCCACAACCCTTTTACAGTGCAGACCCAAGGTCACACTTGCAAGTTAGTCGGGCCATGACTTTTGAAAGATACTCATTCTTTCAATAAGAACAGTGAAATTACTAGCATCTAACTAGGCAAAACACACAGGCAGTTGTGACTTCTTTTGTAATGGAAAATACAGTTGCGTTACGTGAACTTATCATAACAGTAGATGCTTAAATCATCACTGCTGCAGTAGCCTTAGCTATACTGCTTATATCCTGCAAAGGATGTAACAGCTGGCCATCTTCCACAGCTTTAGGGCACCTTCCACACAAAAATCATTAGGAATCTCGAGTTGAACTGCCTAAAATCATAGGTTTGATCGCCAAACCCTTCAGAGCTTTCTTGCAACTGGGATAGGGAGGCTGAGCCCAGACAGGACATAAACAGAAGTAATAATACATACATAAATACACACCCTGGCTTAATCAAAAAAAGGGGGGGGGTGGAGGAAGGGAGCAACTACTGCAGCAATGATATTTGAACATCTGTTACAATAAGTTTACTTACACACCTCTACTATACTCATTATACTGATCACTGCTGCAGTAGCCTTGGCTATATGGGTAGATTACCCTAGGTTACTAAATTCTGGAGGTGGAAGACAAAGTGTCCAGAAGCCCCTGGAGACTGGTCCTAGCAAAGCATGATCTAGACCTAGGTAAGTAATCATGCTTACAGTGCTCTGAAAAACTATGTAAAAAGGACTAAGCTGCTGCTAGAGTGCTTCCAAAATCCAGCCCTTTACAAAAGGGCACAGACAAAGCCAAGGCCATGGTACAGTAGGCTTGATCCTGCCTGCAACAGTTTTGCTGTGGTCAGAATAACAAAAGGTGGTAGTCTGAGACAACCATTTGAAAACAGTCTGTTTTGACACAAGTCGTCCCTTCTGATTTACCTTCTACAGAACTGAACAACTGATCCACAGAATTGAAATATTTTGCTCTATCAAGATAGTACCAGAGTTGTCTGTGGATATAAAAGGTATGGAGTATCCTTTCTCCTTCATTTTCAGGTTCAGAAAAGAAAAAGAGATGAGAGTTTACTTTAAAGTAAATTTGGATACCATTTTAGGTATAAAAGGATTCATTCTCAAAGAAACCCTGTCACTGTGGAAAACAAGACAGGGTTGGCTCACCATAATGGCTTGCAACTCAGATACTTTTCTTGTAAAGGTCGGAGCAATCAGTAAAACAGCTGTCCAGGTTAAGAACCAAGTCAGTTAGATGAGTGGGTTCAAATGGAGCAAGCATTAGCTTCTCTGACACAAAATTAAGATCCCATGTAGGAGCCAGAGGTTTTTCTTGGAGGTCCCTTGTGTAAAACCCCTTTCAAAAACATTGATGTGTGAAAGTATTGAAAGAGGAGGATCCATGGGCAGACATGCTGAGAAACAAGCCTTGATGGAGGTGGCTAAAGGATAATAACCTACATAAATACTGTAAAACCAGAGAAACACTATCCATGAATAGGAGCTGGTTATGTTGTTGGTGCCAATTAGAAAAACTTTTCCATTTGCCAATATAGGACTTTCTAGTAGCAGGCTTTCTTGCCTCTGTTACTACCTGCTGCATCCTCAGTAAATAAGTGCCTAAAGGGAATCAAGACGATCACCCACGCAGTCCCATGATTGAGGTCGGAGTGCAGACGCACCTGACTTTGTATGAGTAGATTCACTCTGTGAGGAAGCTTGAGGTAACTGACCTTGGTAATTTCCAAAAGAAGGAAGAACAACTGTGCCTGGGTCAGAAAACATTCACCACAATAACCTGGGGCTGAATTTTCAGAAGTACCCTGGATGTCTTTGGAAAAAGTGGTGAAAAGCACACAAAAGACCATTCCTGCCCAAAGAAAAGAAATGGCATATGTCTCGTCTTCCATACCTTCTTATTTGGAGTCCTGGAGCAGAAGTTTGCCAGCTGACTGCTCAGAGAGGTAGCAAAAAGGTCTACTTGATGAACTCTCACAGAAGACGTCCCTAATCTACTTTCCATTCATGAGGGTCTATCTTTTTCCTGCTCAGCCTGTCTGCCACACAATGTTGCTCCGACAGGATACAGGAAGCCTGTAGAGTCAGACTGTGCTGTGAAACTACATTGGAAGCTAACATGGCTAGTCTGCTTGTTCACCAACGACATGACTGTGATATTGTCTGTAGCAATTTGAAGATGTTTAGGGGACCAAAGAGGATTCAGAGTTGAGTGCCTTGATCAGAGCAAGCACTTCCTTTACATTTAGATGCTTGGGTCAGTCCTTGGTGTCCCAAACATCTTGCACTTTTATCCCTCCTGAAATTGTTCAAGCAAAGTTGGAGCAATCTGTAGTGACAGACTGCTTTGGAGCAGGAGGGAATAAGGGCAGACCTGGATTTAAGGATATTTGCGGTCGCCATCAAGTGATTTCTCTTCTGACAAACCCAGGAACTGGGATTTGAAAAGATAAACGGTGTTAGTGCTGGAATCATGATAAAGAATAGCTGTGTAAAACCTTACCATAACTACAGACGTCCTCTTTCAAGATGCAGTATTCATAACCTTTGGGATTCCCCACCTAGGCGGCCCAAACATCTGGCCAGTACACAAAAGACTTTTGTTACTGGATTGAACGTGTGACACTGCAGATAGCAAGTAGCCTACATATGCCATAAAGGTGATGTTGGCATGTGCTGTTCCTCAGAACTGAATGCCCCAGTCAGAACACCAGTCCAAGGATATGAGGTATACAACATCATCCAAGAAACAGCAAGTATCAAGGGGGTAGGAGGGTGGGACAGAACACTGCAACATGGAAGAGGACATCAATGGTTATGGTAAGATTTTACACATCTATTCTATATCCTTCTGTTCCTATGCTGCAGTATTCATAACCTTTGGGAGAGTACCAAAGCTCAAGAAAGGGAAAGGAAGGATGCAGCAGAGGAGCTTTCTAAGAATCCAAGCAGGATTGCCCTAAATCCTGCTCTGACCATAGAAATATAGTGTCCACTTTTAATGTTTGGTGAAGGCATGGAGAGAGGACCATGTGGCTGCTTCCAGAAAAGATGCAGTGTCCAGACCTTTGAAGAAAAGCCTGAAGGGGCTACTACTCTACTGAAGTGAGCCTTTACTGAGATATAGAACGTCTTCCCACAGGAGACATACATGAATGAGACTGTCTTAGAAATTCAAGTGGAAATAGTTTGCTTGGAAATAGGTTTTCCCAGCACCCTGGGTTGGAAGGAAACAACTGTTCAGATTTCCTAATAGGCTTGGTTTTGTCCAGTTAAATTCTAAGTTGTCTGCGCACATCCAAGGAATAAAGGACCCTTTCATTGGGTTTTTAAAAGGTGGGAAGATGAATGGATTGCTTTAGGGACAAGTCATTAACCACCTTAGGCATGAAGGAAGGGTTAGTACCAAGACTCAACCAATCCAAGATGATGGAGCTTGTTAGATTGAGGGTAGTCTTAGTCAGTTCAATATAGTACATTAAGGTAGAATAACAGGCCTGAAAATACAGAGACAGACTTGTGTTTTCATGCATGCATTCAGTTTTAGGGAAAGACAGTTTAGTAAAAAGGAAAAGATAATCTTGTTGGCTAAGTAGGAGATGTGCAAAAATAAGTTTAAAGGGAAGCTGCAGAAATAGAGAGTTGGATACTGTGAGGCAGAAGCAAGATAAAGCCTGAAAACCAAGGTCAAAGTGGCATGTACAACATTATAGGGTTTTGGTATTATTAGTAAATACTTCAGACATGGTCAGTGGAGTCCATAGGTTAGCCGTTTGACTGATATGTAAAAAGATTTTTGCAGTACATACACTTGAGCCGGAGTACAGAAGTCAGGTCAAATATCCATACTATTCATGAGGAAAAGGCGGTTTCAGTTGATATTATTCAGGAGAATCTCAATATACATGCAGAAACTTTGGCTATATTTATCAGCACTGTAATGGTTATTCAGCATTCCACAATTTCTGCAGATTGTTATAGTTTATCAACACTGTTACTGAAGACAGTATTTGGATATTGTAGACAAAGCAAAAATCCAAAAGTGCACCAATACGCTGTGAATAATCCAACGAAACCGTCTTGGTTGAACTCTTTATTGGAACAAACAATAATGATAGTAAGCGCTTTCACGTCCTTGCGACGCTTCCTCAGACTTCAATGATTCTCCATTTAACTTAGTACTTAAATACACTCATAATTATCACCTTTGCATCATTAATGGGTCGATATCTCTGACTTAAAGTGCTAGTGCATATTTGGAAAAACCACAGTAATTCCAACGCCTAGATTTCATCATATATAACATCTAGGTATATATTGGGATGTATACGTGTCTAAAACATAACAAGCGCTGAAACACAATATATGAACACAATATAAAAGGCACACATAAAAATTATATATATCATTTCATATGTATAAAAATATAACTATAAAAACCTGAATTGATAAATAAAACCATATTATGCTAGAGCCATTTATATGAGAAAATGTAATACAATGTCTAAAAGGCATATAAAAACGGCATATAAAAATGTGTCTTAAAAATATAGACAAGACATGATGGTATCTGATGGCATATAACAATCATATGATGGTCCTTATGTCAATGTTTGAGTGACCTAGCTACTAAAAAAGGTTTTAAGGTTATTTTATCATTTAATCCATATTTATGTGACTGCAACCTAAGGATCCATTTATTCTCTATTTCCTCTGTATGATTCTTAATATCACCCAATCTACTACTTCTTCTCACTAACTCTAATACTCTAAATCTAAAACTATGTGATGTCCCATATTCCATAATGTGGCATGCTAAGGCATTGGTATCAATTTCCTTGTTCACAGCATAAATATGTTCTCTTATACGTTCACGAAGGGTTCTATTTGTTTTACCTACATAATATTGATCACAAGTTTGACATTGTGCTAAATACACTAAGTCCTTCGTTCTACAGTCAGCATAGCCTTTAAAACTATAGGTATGACCTGTGTGTGGATGTATAAAGACATTATTCTGAGCTATAAACTTACACTGATTGCATGTGCGACAGGCAAAAGTCCCTTGTCTTTGTGACTGCTTGGACTTTTTGCGTGTTTCTTCATAGCACAATAGCCTCTTTAAAGACTTCATGTTTTATATGCTATATTAGGTTTGGCATCTACCAACGTCTTTATCTTATCATCCATTAATAACAATTTCCAATTGTTTTCTATTATACGTCTAACTTGTCCATTCCTATTCGTGAACGGAATAATCAATCTATTTTTCCTTTCCTTTTGTGAATTCTTGATGGCAGTATTGTCATCAATTCTTCTATGAAAAAATGGTTTGCCTTTATGGGCTCTTAGGGTATCACATGATGTTATAATGTCTTTCACATTCTCCTTTTTATAACCTCTTGAAGTGAAGTTATCAACTAGTACAACCTGCTGTTCTCTAAAACTAGTATCTTGTGTGGTCAATTTTGATACCCTAAGTGTCTGATTCTTCACAATATTGGAATATATGTGGTTAGGATGCATGCTGTTACGATGCAGGAGGTTATTCCTCCAGCTTGACTTCCTAAAGACTTCGTATTCGGATATTGTTAACATCGGATAAAGCATTATTAACTGAACTACAGCATGTGAGTAATTTATTCTGAATAGTACAAAAAGACTTGGCCCCATAAAGGAGAGACTGACACCTGTTCGACATAAGTTTGGGTAATTAACAGATAAAGACTTTCATTCCAGTCTCATTTCAGTTGTTTCCAATTGTTGTTGTTGTGTCTTTCGGCTATTCCCGGTTAGGGGTCGCCACAGCGGAACTCTGGTCCACTAATGATTGGCAGTAGATTTTTACGTGCCGAGTTGCCGGCCCTGACGCACAACCTTCAACGAACGTACGCCCATTCACGCATGTCCCCACACAGAAGACACTCTAGCTGAGAATCTAACAGGACAACGTCTTACTGTGAGACGACAACGCTACCGCAGCACCACCACCACAGTTCAGTTGTTTCCAGTTAATTCCAGTAAAAGACAGTCGTGTCAATTCTTTCAATGGCAAGCCTACCATCGATGGGAGGACAACAGCTAAAGTAAGTCCCAAAGTCCCATAGCAACCTGGTCAGCAGTCAGACTACATGCATTCTACAGAACAGACTGAATGGCAAAGTAAAAGCAGTCTGTCAGTAACTACAGCAGAAGTGTTTCATAACAGACTTCAGCAGCACATCGGTGTTTTTCCAAACAGGAGACTATGAACTTTACACAGAAAAAGGCCACAGCACTACACTACACTTGCACCTTACAGAGCAGACCTTTTGGTAAGAAACCACTAATATTCCAGATGTAAACGTCATTCGTCAATGCCAATGCACTGAATTAGCTGGTTGACACACCATGAAAGATGAAAATATCATGGACCTGATATTAAATCAACATGAGTAGCCACTGTAGCACCCCCTACAGTGTCATCCCTCTTTGGTAAGATCCGACCATAAAGTGATCACTTTCAAAACTCAACACCTCCCCTGACCCCCCCCCCCCCCTGCCAGGGTCAAACAAAAAGTACAGTTGTGTACACTTACCATAAATGTAGATGTTAAGAGTCTATTCACTGTTGCAGTCATTACATTTGGGTAATCTGCTGGCAGGATGCCCTCAGTCAGCCTGATTAACAAAGTCTTAGTTCCTGCGTCGGTTGCTGTCCCTTCTTCCAAGACGTCAGTTCGTCAGGATTATAAAACATGCAGCCGACGCCATTACATCAGTTTTTCTTGCATCAGATGTCAGGTGCCCTTCTAATGGGGAGCAAATAAACACAAAGGTATACCTCCAACCAAAAGCAAATACACCAAAAAGGCTTTTAAGCATAGTAAAAAAAGGAGAGGTATAGTCAGAAAAAACTAAGGGGCTGGAGGGAGGGTAACCAGGACTGCAACAGTGAATACACTTTAACATCTACATTTATGGTAAGTGTACACAACTGTACTGTGTTCTTCATGTTTCACTGTTGCAGTCATTACATTTGGGTAGATTCCCAAAGCTATGGTTGGGAGAAGGAGTTTATAAAGCATTAGGGTCAGCTATAAGGCTCTGCAAGACAGCAGTGGCAAAGCCAGCTCTGGATTTAGAGAAAATTGGTAAATTATAGTGGTTGGTGAATGTATGTACAGAACTCCAGAAAGCAGCTTCTAGGATATCCCTGGTAGGAACACCTCTGAAAAAGGCTGCAGAAGTAGATGCAGCCCTGGTGGAGTGAGATCTGATCCCCTGGGGTATAAGTTTTCCATGGTGCTTATAGCAGAAATGAATGCAATGGCTTATCCATTTAGAAATGGTTTGTTTTGAAATAGCCTTCCCCTCTGCCCCTGCAGCAGATGCTACCAGCAATTGTTCAGATTTTCCTCAAGATTTAGTCCTGTCCAAGTAGAATTTTAGCTGTCTGTGCACATCCAAGGAATGCAGAATCTGTTCCCCTTTGTTCTGTGGATTGGGGAAGAAGGCTGACAAATGAATGGACTGATTAAGAGCCACACTGGAAACCACCTTGGGCATGAAGGATGGATTGGTCCTGAGAGATACCATGTCCGCATGAAAGATGATGAAAGCTCCACTGCCATAAGGGCCTGTAATTCGGATATCCTTCTAGCTGAAGTGATTGCTAAAAGGAAGGCTGTTTTCCAAGAAATAAATTTTAAGTCTGCAGTAGCAGCTGACTCAAAAGGAGGAAGAGTGAATTTCGCCAAAACAGAGTTAAGGTCCCAGGCAGGGTAGGAGCTCTCCTGGGTGGCCTCAAGTTTTTTGCCCCTCTGAGATACTGCTTGAGCAGAGAATGAGAGAAGAGGGGTGGGTTCTGTGTTATAGTGAGCTGAAATAGCTGAGGCGTGGATTTTAATGGAGGAAAAAGACGGTTAAGTATTGCAAAATCGGAGGTAAATTGGGCACTGCTGTGCTCATACCTAAAGATTGGTTCCAGGCACAGAATATTTTCCATTTGTCAGCATAAGATTTTCTAGTACCAGGTCTCCTCGCCTCCAAGAGGACATCCATCACAGGTTTGCTGAGGGATGGTAAGGGTGAATTTAAGTGATTAGCCAGGCTACAATGTTCAATGTTGAAAGCTAAGGGTGCAGAATTTGGTTCTCCTGCTGAGACAGCAGGGAAGGGGTCTGAGGCAGGTGCCATGGAGATATTTGCGACACACTGTGCAGGAGGGGATACCAATGTTGGCACGGCCAGTCTGAAGCAATCAAAATCATCCCTGGTTTGTCCTGTTTGACTTTTGGTAGAACTTTGGAGAGCAGAGGCAGAGGGGGAAAGGCGTAGACTTCCCCTCTCCCTGTTACCTCAGATTGAGTTTGCAAGTCCAAAGAAGGTAGAGGCTACCTCTGGTCAATGACCTAAAAGAATCAGATGGTGAGATCCACTAAAAGCCACAGGAAGGGGAAGGAGGAAGGGTCATAATGAATGAATGAGGACCAACAATACTGATGGAACATTATGGTAAGACATAAATTCTCTCTCTGATATTGTTAATCCTCGTTCATTCCTTACGTATGGGACAGAGTCCTCAGCTACCTCTATTCCTGGGAGGCTCTCATGGAAGGACATTCCTGAGCACCACAGAACCAAAAGATGCTCTTCTCCTGGAGGCCAAATCCAATTTGTAATGAATGATGAAAGGCGTAGCCCAAGTTGCAACTGCACAGATGTCATGTAAAGAAGCTCTGGCATGTAAGGCAGCAGAAGTTGCCACCAACCTTGTCAAATGAGCCTTTATGGTAGTAGGCAATGGAATATTACGCTGTGTATAAAATGAAGGTCACAAGATCTTACAACCATCTAGCCAATGTGACCTTAGCAACAGCACATCCTAATCTAGGTCCAGAATAGACCAAAAATAAAGTACAGTTTTGTACCTACCATAAATGTAGATGTTCGAATATCCACATTGCTGCAGTCCTTACATATGGGTAGTCCGCTGTCCTCGGTCGGCCCGAATACCAAAGTATTAGGCTGACGTCGGTCAAGGTGCTTAAAACTGACATCAGGACGTCAGGGTACAAAAGCGCATGACCGACGTCATTTCCTCAGTCTTTTCTTGCCCCAGATGTCAGAAGGCCCTAACAAGAAAGGGCAAAGCCCAAAACCAGCAAAAACTAACCAACCACCCGTGCACTAACCATATTTACAATATGTACAACACAAACTACACCACCACCTTCAACAACAGAGGGAAGGAGGGAGGGTAAGTGGACTGCAGCAATGTGGATCTTGAACATCTACATTTATGGTAGGTACAAAACTGTACTATGTTCTTCATCTCACATTGCTGCAGTCCTTACATATGGGTAGAATCCCAAAGCAGAGGTAAGGGAGGATGGCAAACTATAAAGCATTAGGAGCTGCCAAAATGCCCTGTAAAATTGCAGTGGCAAATCCAGCCCTAGATTTAGAGTAAAGTGGAAGGTGGTAATGCTTAGAGAAAGTATGCACTGAACTCCAAGTAGCTGCTTCCAAAATATCTTTAGTAGCCACCCCCCATAAAAAAGCTGTAGAAGTGGCAGTAGCCCTAGTGGAATGAGGCCTAATCCCAGCTGGAATTTCCTTACCAGGATGGGAATAACAGAAAGCAATACAAAAACCAATCCACTTAGAAATAGTTTGTTTTGAAACAGGTTTGCCCTGAGAACCCAAAGCAAAAGAAACAAACAACTGCTGAGACTGCCTGAACCCTTTAGTTCTGCTCAAATAATATCGCAACTGTCTGTGTATATCCAAAGTCTGCAAAATCCTTTCCCTTTATTTTGGGGTTTGCATAAAAAGTAGGCAAATGAATAGTTTGGTTTAAAGCCACACTAGAAACCACTTTAGGCATAAAAGAAGGGTTAGTACAAAGACACCCTATCCTTGTGGAAAATTAAGAAAGGCTCAACTGCCATAAGGGCCTGTAATTCAGAAACCCTTCTCGCAGAGGTAATGGCCAACAAAAAAGCAGTCTTCCATGATAAATATTTCAACTCTGCAGACGCTGCAGGCTCAAAAGGTTGTAGAGTGAGTTTCTCCAACACAAAATTGAGATCCCAAGCAGGAGTAGGAGCTCTACGTGGGGTCTTATATTCTTTGCCCTCTAAGGAATTGCTTAAACAAAGGCTGAGAAAGTAATGGTGGGTCACAGTCATAGTGAGCAGAAATTGCTGCAGCATGAACCTTTATAGAGGAGAAGGACAAACCTTTGTCCAATAACTCAGTAAGGTATTGAAGCGCAACACTTAAATTAGGTTTAGAAACATCAAAGTCCTTTGCTGTACTCCAAAATAAAAATCTCCTCCATTTATCTGCGTAAACTTTCCTTGTACTAGGCCTTCTGGCCTCCAAAATAACATTCAAAACTTGTTGTGGAAGCTGAGACCCTCCAGGGTTTAAAACAGAATATGCCAGGCTGTCAGATGTAGAGAATGAAGTTTGACATTGAGTAAATGACTGTTCTCCTGAGACAGCAGGTGAGGAATCGAAGGCAAAGGCCATGGAGGCTCCCGTACCAGACTTCTCAGTAATGGGTACCAGTGTTGTCGAGGCCAATCTGGAGCTATTAAAATCATGTTTGGCTTGTCCTGTCTGACCTTCAAGAGTACCTCTGGGAGGAGAGGCAGAGGTGGAAAGGCATACACGTGAAGATTGCTCCAATTGAATGAGAGAGCATCCACTTTCCAAGCTGTGGGATGAAACCTTTTTGTGCAAAACTTTGGCAGCTGGTAATTTAGTGGAGAAGCAAACAGATCTATGTCTGGAGTTCCCCATAACACTGTCAATCTCTGGAATACATGAGGATCCAATTTCCACTCGTGGGGATCCATAATTTGTCTACTCAACACATCTGCTAAGGAGTTCTGTGCTCCTGGCAGAAACCTTGCCTGAAGATTTAGCTGTAAACTGAGAGCAATCTCCCACAAAATCATTGCTTGTCTGCATAGAGGATAAGAATCGTTCCCCTTGCTTGTTGATGTACCACATGACAGTTGTGTTGTCTGTTTGAATCAACACCTGCCCTGGAAGAAGTAAATCCTTGAAAGCTATCAATGCAAATTGGACTGCTAACATCTCCTTCAAGTTGATATGTAGATGTTGAAGTCTGGCAGGCCACGTGTCTTGTACCCATTTTCCATTTAGATGAGCTCCCCAAGCTTTGTCTGAGGCATCTGTCGTTAAAATCTGACTCGCCTCTGGCGGGTCACAGAGAGTCCCTTGTTTAGGTGACATTCCTGAGCCCACCACAAAAATTCCTTTTGAATGCAAGGTATTATCTGAATGACAGTGTCCAAATCTTGGCAGTGCTGTGTCCATACATTCTTGAGATAACATTGTAGCTTCCTCATATGCAGTTTGGCATTGGGAAGTACCAGAATACAAGATGCCATGAACCCCAAGGCTTGAAGGACTGTCCTTGCAGTCAGCCTGGACAGGCGAGACAATTGGTGGAAGTAAAGAGAAAGATTCTTTTGTTTGTCCGGGGTCAAAAAGGCCATCTGGGATGCTGTATTCAGTCTCACACCCAGAAAGCACATGTCCTGAGAGGGTACTAGACTGGACTTTATTTCGTTCACAGAATACCCCAGGCATCTTAACACTGCCATCACATACTGTAAATGATGAAGAAGTTCGTCCTTTTCTTGGGCCAGAATCAGGCAATCGTCCAAATAAGGATAGATTTGTATTCCTCTTAGCCTGAAGAAAGCTACCACTGGAGCCAGAACTTTCGTGAACACTCTGGGCGCAGTAGATAAGCCAAAGGGCAATGCAGAGAACTGATAATGTGAAGTCCCAGCCCGAAAACGCAGATACTTCCTGCAACTGGGCCTGATAGGAACATGAAGGTAAGCTTCCTTGAGATCCAGAGTCACCATCCAGTGATCTTTGCCCAGCAGAGGTAAAAGCTGTTGTAACGTCAACATTTTGAACTTGGGAATGTCCAGATATGTGTTGAGGATAGATAAATCCAAAATTGGTCTCCACGTGTTTCCTTTCTTTGGTACTAGAAACAGGCGAGAATAAAATCCTAGGCCCACTTCTGGCAGAGGGACCGGTTGTATGGCCCCTATTTGAAGTAGTAGAGAAATTTGTTTGTGAGCCTCTAGTCTTTGCTGAGGAGGAACGTCCGGCATGCCTTTGAAAGGAGGCAAGGTATGGAAATAAAACTTGTAACCCTGGTGTATGATATCCAATACCCATTTGTCTTGGGTAATCAACATCCAATTTTCCTTGAAGAGTGCTAACCTTCCTCCCAAAGGTGCTGCCAGGCAAGAAGGATCTGGCAGCTGAAAAAGTAGGTCATTGGGCCTGTTTACGAAAGGACTGGCCCCTGCCCTCGCCCGAAGATTGTGCAGGTGAACTCCCTGTTCTAGGTCTAAAAGAACTCTAAGCCCTGCCCCTACCACGTCTAGATCTACCCCTAGACTGAGAATCATAAGAAGGATACGTCCACCCCTTAGCAGGTCAATTCCTACTAAACTTCGGAGGCTGAACTTGCAAAAAATCTTTAACAGCCTGCATAGACTTAGCCTTGTCCTCCATTTTCTTCAAGACTGACTCCACAGGTGAACCAAACAATACATCAGACTGCAAAGGAGCATCCAAAATCCTTGTCTTAACATGGTCAGATAAATTCTGATCCTTCAGCCAGGCGTGCCTGCGAAGAACTGAGCCAGTGGCAGCCACCCTAGACGAGGCCTGCACAGCATCAAAACCACACTGTAATGAATGCTTACCCACCTGTTCAGAGACATGCACCAAATCTTGTAATTCTTTACACTCAATGCCTTCCGCCAGAGCATCCACCTTAGACCTCAATTGAGAAAGAAGAAAGTTTTGATATTTCAACATATGAAACTGGCAATTCAAAGCCCTCATAGCTAAGGTAGAAGATGTATAGACCTTCTTTCCCCATCTATCCAAAGCTCTGGCTTCTTTATCTAGAGGAACCGGATTTTTACAACAGAGGCCTTGACACCCTTAGGTCCCTGACTAATAGTTTCTGGGTCCGCCCTAGGACTCTTATAAAGATATTTATGAGCCTCAGGCACCCTGTAATACCTATCCGGTTTAACAGGAGCAGGAGGCAGAGAATCAGGATTAAGTGAAGCCTCTGCAAACACATCTTCCACAACATCCAGAACAGGGGGTATAGCCAAGGGCCTATGCTGGGGTAACAGCAAAAATTCCCTAAGCCTTTTCCGAGAATCAGAGAAGTCCTGACCTTCCCACTTAAAATGCTCCCTCATAGAATGAAGTGTCTCTGAAAAAGAGAAATCCTCTGGAGGAGAAGCAGAAGGAGTGGAATCATCTGCATCAGAATCAGAATAAGGAGAGTACTCCTGCAAGTCTTCAGCTGAAGACTCTGAAACATCCGAAGCCTGCTCAAAACTTCCCAACTCTGGCTCCACCCTAGGCCTCTTATCAGGAGGGGGCAAAGAACCTCTAATCAGAGTAATCAAATCTTCTGCCATTTTAAGCATGTGCTTCTTAGGCACAGACCCTGCTGAACTAGGAGTGACACCAACAGAAGCTAAAACTGGCCTGCCTCTGGGAGAAGCCTTGGAAACAGAAGGAGAGGCCTAACCACCCTAGGAAGGGAGGGAGTACAGTAACTTGAGAAGCCCCTTCAGCCTGACCTGCCTCCTGAGAGACCACCTCCTGCAAAATCAACGTCTCCCCCTGAGACTCCAGAGAAGTCTCCGTCGGAACCACGGTTCCACTGAAACCTCTAAAGAACCGGCGTCCGAACCGGCGACTCATCTTGCCTGGGTTTAACTGCTTTGTGTCTGCGCTTCTTGAGAAGCGGGCGCCGGAGAATCCGACGGCATATTATAATTGCACCGCTTCCCAAAGACCAGCCTAGCACAATCTAACCTTCGCAATAGTGCGCTTATTGAACCTAGCACAAACGCGACACCCAACAACGTCGTGCTCAGGCCCCAAACAAGGAATACACAAAGAATGATAATCCCTATGCGGTATCTGTTTCCCACAAGAAATACAGTTATTCACTTTTTCTGACATCCGGTAAAACACTGAGGCAAGAAAAACCAAAATATTCCCAACGGGTACTTAGCCAACTTGGATTCGGTCTGAAACTCCGAATTGAAAATTTCAGAACGCTGAGCGGCACTTGCAACGCTGCTTCTGCATCGGACCATGCGGCAAAAAAGACTGAGGAAATGACGTCGGTCATGCGCTTTTGTACCCTGACGTCCTGATGTCAGTTTTAAGCGCCTTGACCGACGTCAGCCTAATACTTTGGTATTCGGGCCGACCGAGGACAGCGGACTACCCATATGTAAGGACTGCAGCAATGTGAGATGAAGAACATCTGGCCTGATTTACGGGAGGCCTTAGTCCTGTTTAAATAGAAGTGAATTTGCCTGTGAATATCTAGGTTATGTAGGCAATACTCTCCTTTGTTTGAATGACTGGGGAAGAAAAAAGGCAATTCAGTGGTTTGATTAATGGACATTTCAGAGATCACTTTTGTCAGAAATGAAGGATTAGTTCTCAAAGACGCTCTATCTTTATGAGAAATCAAGTATGGACTCTTGATGCACAAGGCATGAAGCTCAGAGATACGTTGGACAGAAGTAATGGCGACCAAAATCAAGGTTTTCCATGACAAATACTTGAGGTCGCAAGAAGAAGCTGGTTCGAAAGGTGGCATTGTCAGAGCGTGTAGAACTAGTGACAGGTCCCATGGTTGAATAGGTTCTCTAAAAGGGGGCTTCAGATGATTCACACTGTTTATGAAGGTCTTGCATAATTTGAGAGACATGAGAGGAGTCTTGGACACCCTCATGGAAATTAGATAGTGCAGCCAAATTAATTCTAATGGTAGAGGCCGATAGACCCGATTGAAATCGGTCCGCCAGATACTCTAGTATTATCGACACTGGTGCTGAGAAGGGATCTACTTGTTTTTCTTTCAGCCAACAGGTAAATCCTTTCCATTTGCTTAGGTAAGTAATTCTAGTGGAAGACTTATTCGATGCAATAAGAATGTCCTATACTGGTAAAGAAAGATCATTCTGCCTGGCAATTAAGGGAATTGGAGGAGCCAAGCCGTGAGCTTTAGGCTGTCCAAATTGGGATGAATCAGGTTCTGTGGATGCGAGATCAACCCCGGGGTTGGATGGAGAATCCATGGTTGATCTAGCAGGTGAGGCCAAAGGAAGGGGATCCAAATCTGACACGGCCAATATGCTACGAGGATCACCTTGCGCTTCAACCAATGGGCTTTCTTCAGAAACTGGGGAATGAGGGGGAGAGGTAGGAATGCACAAAGAAGACCCGAGCAGGGCGAAGTAGTTACTGCATTTGTAGTTGGTCGGTATGCAAAGAGGTCGCAGCAAGGACGGGGACGGCCCCAGCGGTGGAAGATCTCCACCGCTATCAAGGAATTCAGGGACCACTCGTAAGATTGCAGAATGCACCTGCTGAGTCTGTCTGCTATCACATTGGAACTCCCGGGCATGTGCTTGCTAGAAGAAAAAGGTTGGTAGCCATTGCCCATTGCCATATCCTCATGGCCTCTCGACAAAGGGGGTAAGATTTGGTTCCACCCTGATTGTTGATGTACCAGACCATCGCCATGTTGGTCTGATTGTATCGCAATCGTCCCAGACAGCAGCAAGGGATGGAATGCTTGCAACACCAGAAGCACCGCCCTCAGCTCTAGAACATTTATATGCAGTTGGGCCTCCAATTCGGATCAAGTGCCTTGGACTGTCTATCCCTGACATAGCTCCCTCCACCCCATCAGGGAGGCGTCCGTGGTCACTATTGCCTTGGGCTGCTGGGGGGAGAAGGGGCGAGACCATTGTAATGGGTTGTGGGTCAACCACCAATTTAAATCCTGTTTGCACCTGTGAGTTACTCGAATCTTGGCTGAAAGAGGATATTGGAAAGGATACCATTGGGTGAGCAGTAGCCACTGTAGAAGCCTCATGTGAAACCTGGCCAGGGGGACAATGGTGATGGAGGCTGCCATGGAACCTACAGCTGTAGGACAGAGTGAGCTGTGGATTTCTCCCTTGAAATTATTGGGATCAGTTGTTGCTTTATCCTTAGAATTCTGTGCTCTGGAATGGATGCTCTGCAGTTCTTTGCATCCAAGATGACCCCTATGAATTCTGTGGACTGAGATGGGGTGAGATTGGATTTTTGCCAGTTTATGGTTATGCCTAGCCTTTGTGCAGTGAGGAAAGAGTATGCCAAGGCTTCTTCCAATATATGTCTGGTGGGGGCGGAGATGAGACAGTCGTCTAGGTATGGAAACACCTGGAATCATTGTAGTCGCAAGTGAGCTGTGACGACTGCCATGCACTTTGTGAACACTCTGGGGGCCGTAGAGAGTCCCAAGGGCAGTACTCTGAACTGGTAGTGACTGGCTCCCACACGGAAGCGCAAAAATCTTCTTGATGGCCTGTCCACTTACGCATCTTGAAAATCTATCGAGCACATCCAATCGTCTTTTTCCAAAAGTGGGAGGATAGACTGTATTGTGACCATCCGGAATTTCTGTACTCTTACAAACTTGTCCAATACATCGAGATCCAAAATTGGTCTCCAGTCCCTGGTTTTCTTTGGCACCAAAAAGTCTCGAGTAGAATCTGGATCCTATCTGGTCTGGAGGGACTATTTGGATAACTTTTTCTTAGCAGCTTTTCTCTCTCTAGTGCTGCTTCTTCTCTTTGACTGGGTGGAACATTGGGTAGGTTTTTTTTTGAAGGGACAGGACAAAGATAGTACAGTTTTGTACCTACCATAAATGTAGATGTTCGAGTGCTAATACATCTGCAGTCATAACAGATGGGTTATCCTGCCGTCAGGCGGGTCCTCGGTCGGCCGAATTCCAAAGTCTAGGTCCGGCGTCGGTTGTCATCACTTCTTCTCTGACGTCAGTGCGGCAGGGGGTATAAAAGAACCAACCGACGCCATTTTCTTCAGTTTTTCTTGCCCCAGATGTCAGGTGTCCCCAGAAGGAAGGCAAAACATAAACTTATGTAATAATGCAATGTAATATAATCAAAAAACAGTAGTTTGCAAGCAAATACACCATAAAAGAATACCCCAATCAGGTTGTATGAGGAGGTGTTTGTCATAAGGCCTGTCCCAAGAGGGGATGGAGGGAGGGAAACCTGGACTGCAGCTGTATTAGCACTCGAACATCTACATTTATGGTAGGTACAAAACTGTACTATGTTCATCGTGCATACAGCTGCAGTCATAACAGATGGGTAGAATCCCAAAGCTAAAAAGGGGTGGCAGGCACTAAGTGGAACTAGGAGGAGCAAGGATGCCCTGCAAGACTGCTGTGGCAAAGCCCACTCTAGATTTAGAGTATAGTGGAAGGTGATAGTGCTTGGAGAAAGTGTGCACAGAACTCCAAGTGGCTGCTTCCAAAATATCCTTGGTAGGAACCCCCCTGAGGAAAGCTGCAGAGGTAGCTGTGGCCCTTGTGGAGTGAGATCTGATGCTTGTAAGTACAGTTTTTCCATGAAATGAGTAACAAAAGCGTATGCAGTGGGCTATCCATTTTGAGACTGTCTGTTTGGAAATAGCCTTTCCTTGAGCACCTGTAGCATAGGACACAAAGAGTTGCTCTGATTTTCTGAATGGCTTTGTCCTGTCCAAATAATAACAAAGTTGTCTGTGAATGTCCAAGGAATGTAGTAGTCTTTCCCCTTTGTTTTGTGGGTTAGGATAAAAGGTAGGTAAGTGGATAGTCTGATTCAAGGCTACACTGGATACTACCTTTGGCATAAAGGAAGGTTGGTTCGTAAGGAAACTCTGTCCTGATGGAAAATGATGAAAGGTTGCACAGCCATGAGGGCTTGTAGTTCCAAAACCCTGAGTGCTGAGGTGATAGCGAGAAGGAAGGCTGTTTTCCATGACAAATATTGCAGTTCTGCTTGAAGCAGCTGGCTCAAATGGAGGCAGGGTCAGTTTTTCTAAAATGAAGTTGAGGTCCCAAGCAGGTACTGGTGGTTTCCTTGGGGGTTTTATATTCTTAGCCCCTCTGAGGAACTGTCTTAAGAGAGGATGAGAGAATAAAGGAGGATCAGTGTTGTATTGTGCAGAAATGGCTGAAGCATGGATCTTGATGGAGAAGGAAATTCCACTGTTTAACATCTCAGCTAGGTACTGTAATATTTGAGGTAAATTTAGTACCCAAGGATTCTGGCCCTTTTTCTGATTCCAGGCACAAAACCATTTCCATTTGGCGGAGTAGGCTTTTCTAGTAGAAGGTCTTCTGGCCTCCAAGATGACATCCTGCACCTCCTTGGAGAGGAGGGTCTGTTGGGAAATCAAGGAATCCTCCATGCGGCTAGATTGAGGGTTTTCAGCTGACTGTGAAGAGTTTTGAAGTTGTGCTGGGTCAACAGAAGAGGCACTAGAGGCAGGATCCATGGTGGGGAATGAGTCAGGCTCTTCAGGAGTGGATACCAGTGTTGTCTTGGCCAGTCTGGAGCAATGAGAATCATCTTTGGCCTCTCTGCTCTGGCTTTTAATAGAACTTTGGGCAGCAGAGGAAGAGGTGGAAAGGCATAGACTGTCAATGTTGTCCAATTTAAAGAAAGTGTGTCCACTTTCCAGGCCTGTGGATGATAGGTCCTTGAGCAAATTTTTTTCAGTTGGTAATTTCTGTGGGTAGCAAAGAGATCTATGTCTGGCCATCCCCCATGCCTGAATTATCTTTGCGAAAACTTGAGGATGCAACTTCCATTCGTGTGGATCTGTCATATTTCTGCTTAGGTTGTCTGCCAGCGTGTTTTCCTTCCCTGGCAGGAATTGTGCTTGAAGTTGGATTTGCAATTCCAGAGCCGTGTTCCAAAGGGACATGGCTAGTCTGCACAGGGGATATGAATGAGTTCCTCCCTGTTTATGTACCACATCACTGTGGTGTTGTCTGTCCTCATCAATAGCTGGCCTGGATGCAGTAGGTCTTTGAAGGCCATAATAGCATTTTGTACTGCTAGCATTTCCTTTTGATTGATGTGTAGGTGCTTCTCTTTTTGGGACCATTTGCCCTGAATGCACTGATCTGTCATGTGCACTCCCCAGGCGTAGTCCGAGGCATCTGTTGTGATGATTTGATTTGCTTGAGGCATGCAGAAGGGGAGACCTATGTTTCTTTGGCATGCTTGAGCCCACCACAGAAATTCCTTTTGAAGACATGGAATGAGTGGTATAATTGTTTCCAAACTGTGGCTGTCTTGAGACCATAAGTTTTTTAGGTACCATTGAAGTTTCCTCATATGCAGCTTTGCACATGGGATCAGCAGGATGCAAGATGCCATGAATCCCAGAGCCTGCAGGACTTTCCTTGCAGTCAGCCTGGTGAAGGCTGCCATTTTTATGAAGTATTGAGATAGTTGCCCTTGCTTCTCTGGCGTGAGGTAGGCCATGTGGGTGTTTGTATTCAAGCTGGCACCCAGGAAAATTATTGCTTGAGAGGGTATTAGTTTTGATTTCTTTTTGTTGACTGTGTATCCCAGAAAGTTCAACAATTTTATTACAAACACCAGGTGTTTCAGAAGTATGTGCTTGCTGTCTGCTTGGATCAGGCTTGCTGTCTGCTTGGATCAGGCAGTGGCCCAGATATGGTTATATTTGTATCCCTTGAAGTCTGCAGAAGGCAATTACTGATGCCAGGCATTTCGTAAACACTCTGGGCGCAGTAGATAAGCCAAAGCGCAATGCAGAGAATTGATAATGGGTTGAACCTGCAAGAAATCTGAGGTATCTTCTGCCATCTTGTCTGATAGGGACATGCGGGTATGCCTCCTTAAGGTCCAATGTTACCAGCCAAGACTCCTTGCCCAGCATGGGAAGAAGCTGCTGTAATGTGAGCATCTTGAATTTTGGTACGAGTAAATATGCGTTTAGGATGGATAGGTCCAAAATAGGTCTCCAATCTTTGTCCTTCCTTGGTACCAGGAATAGTCTGGAATAAAAATCTTGACCCTGTTCTTTTGCAGGTACCTCTTGAATAGCTTTCATGTCCATGAGAGCTGAAATTTGTTTTTGTGCCTCTGCCCTTTGATTTTGTGGCAGGTTTGGCATGCCTCTCATTTTTGGAAGGGTGTGAAAGTGGAATCTGTAGCCTCTGTCTATAATGTCCAGGATCCATTTGTCTTTTGTGACAATATGCCAATTTTTTGAAAATAATGCCAGTTTTCCGCCTAAAGGTGCTGCCATTAAAGCTTTGCTTGGCATGCAAAGAGGAAAGTCATTGTGTCTGCTTTCTGAATGACTGATCTATCCTCTCCACCTCTTGGTGTAGGTGCTTGCCATTGTCTGGCTCTAAATGATCCTTGAGATTGCCCTCTACCCCTCAGGCGCCTGTATCTACCTCTTTGAGGTCTGTTCGTGGCTGGAAAGGACCAATTTTTTGAAGGCCAGTTTCTGCTGAAACGTGGAGGTTGTACCTGTAGGAAATCTTTCACTGTTTGCATTGATCTTGCCTTTTCCTCCATTTTCTTTAGTACCTCCTCAGCTTTAACACCAAACAATACATCTTTTTGAAGAGGTGCATCTAGTAATTTAGCTTTGACATGATCTGGTAAGGTTTGCTCTTTGAGCCAAGCATGTCTACGTATGACCGTCCCTGTAACAGCAGCTCTACATGAGGCCTCTAAAGCATCAAAACCACATTGCAATGTACGTTTACCCACTTGCTCTGCCCTATGCAACAAATCCTGCAACTCCTTTAAATCTGGTTGTTCGGGTTGTGTCATTTTGCTTTTCAACTGAGATAACAAAAACGGTTGATACTTCAACATATGGAACTGACAGTTTAATGCCCTCATGGTTAAAGTGGCCGAGGTGTATACCTTTTTCCCCCCACCTTTCTAAAGCTCTGGAATCTCTCTCTGAAGGTAATGGGTTTTTGGCAGTAGAGGCCTTAATTCCATTGGGACCCTGTGAAATAGTTTCTGGGTCAGCAACATGGCTTTTGTATAGGAATTGGTGTGAATCAGGAACCTGGTAATACCTGTCAGGTTTAACAGGAGCTGGAGGTAAAGAATCTAGGTTGAGGCTGGCTTCTGTGTACACATCATCTAATATATCCAAGACAGGAGGGATAGCCAGAGGCCTGTGGTGAGGAAGCAAGAGAAAATCCCGGAGCCTTTTCTTGGCATCTGAGTAATCTTGGCCTTCCCAGTGAAAGTGTTCCCTCAAGGTATGTAAGGTTTCCCCAAAAGAATAGTCCTCAGGGCGGGAGACCGAGGGAATGGACACCTCAGCATCAGAATCTTCAAAAGGGGAATATGAATATTCCTGGTCCTCAGAATGTTCTGAGGTAATAGAGACTTGGTCTGAGGAAGGGTAGTCTTCCTCCAATCTGGGCGTTTTGTCCGAGGGGGGTTGAGAACCCCTGATAAGAGTAATCAAATCCTCAGCTATTTTGAGCATCTGTTTTTATAGGCATGGGGCCTTGAGAGGGGCTCTGTGGAGCTTGTCTTTTAGTTTTCATGGCTGCTTTAGATTTTGTGAAAGCCTTAATGGAAAAAGAGGAAGGCCTGAAGACACCTTGAGAGGTGGCAGGCCTGTCTAAACTCTGAGTTTCCCCGCCAAGAGTGGCGTCGGTATCTGTAGTCGGAGTGGGGGCCGAGGAGCCTGCGACCTCGGGCACAGAAGACACCGCTAAAGAAGCATCATCGGTACTCAGGGGCTGCGTAGGCGAAGTCACGGACCTCGTATGTCGGTCCTTATCTTTGCATCTTTTACTCAAAACTGGAGTCGGAGTAACCAACGACATAATGTAATTAAATTTTTTACCAAAATAGTGTTGGGTGAACTCCGCCAGACGCTTAATAGTGCATTTGTTGAATCTAGCACAAAAATGACAGGCCGAGACGTTGTGGTCTGGGCCTAAGCAAGGAATGCAGAAGGAATGGAAATCCTTATGCGGCATTTGCTTCCCACATGAAATGCAATTATTAACTTTGTCTGACATCGGTCAGAGGCAAGGAAAGTTTCCCCAACGGGGTACTTAGCTTTCAAGAAGACTTCGGCTGAAAAATTTTCGTAAATCTCAGGAGCTGGCCGACCGGCACTTGCGAACTGCTTCTGCTTCGGGCACCACGCAGCAAGAAAGACTGAAGAAAATGGCATTGGCTGGTTCTTTTATACCCCTGCTGCACTGACGTCAGAGAAGAAGCGATGACAACTGACGCCAGACCTAGACTTTGGAATTCGGCCGACCAAGGACCTGCCTGACGGCAGGATAACCCATCTGTTATGACTGCAGCTGTATGCACGATGAACATCGAAGGGGATATGATAACCTCTGGTTATAATCCTTTGTACCCAAGAATCAGTGGTGATGGTTAGCCAGGCAGAAGGGTACAAGGAGAAAAGACCCCCAACCACCTCCAGAGGAAAGGAGTTGGGCCGCTCTTCAGGAGCGCTGGTAGGATTGGCCAGGAAGAGAGTCCCTGGAACCCTGGTTACGCGGACCCCCCCCCCCCAACCGCCCCGAAAAAGGGCATCTTCCCTGTGAGTTTCCCCCTCTGCCTCTAGGGGAGAACTCGGCCTGTGTATCATGGAAAGGACCCTGAGACTTCTTGAACCATATATTCCCACTCTTTTGATTTCGGGAAGAAGCACGTTAAGGGGAAGAATAATGGACACCTACGGCAGAAAGGGTCTTATGGTCCTGTTCACATCTGGCCAGTGTGCTTTTAACTTTGGGTCCAAACAACGAAGAGGCTTCAATGTGAGCTTTAAGAAAGGAAGCCTTAAGGGGTTCCGCGAAATTGCACAAGTGCATCCAGGCTGGTCGTCTCAAGTCCACAGCTGAACCCGCCACTCTAGCTGCTCCTTCAGATGCGTGAGATATCAGTCGCATGGAGGAGTTAGATATTGACTCAATGGTGGCCAGCTGAGTGGCCACTATGTCACGGACCTCAGACACGGCACCGGCCAAGATTTCAGAGAGCTCGGAAATTAGATCCCTTTGAAGTCTGGTAAAGTGTGCCATATAATTCAGGGACCTGATAGCAAAGGGCGCTGATGCAAAGGTGCACTTCCTTACCCTGTCCAGGGCCTGGGACTCTTTTACTGGGCGGATGGAGAGTCTGGCTTTCTTCTTCCGCCAAATCCGTTTTGGTTGCAGCCGCCACCACCAGAGCATCCACAGGAAGACCTTTGGACCAATGGGGATCCGTAGCAGGAGGGGACAAAATCTTATGTGGCCTCTGGGGAATAGCCTTGACTGTGGCGGGAGCCTTCCACGCATGCTGCACGATGAGCCGGACCAGTTAATCAGCAGGAGGAGTAAACCAGGAGGTAGGCGGCCAGGCACGAAAAGCCTGCAGGAACACAGACTCCTCAGAGGTCAGATTAGAGGGCTGCCAGTCACCACTCTTTTTAAGGATTTCGAGGATATCACCAAAGGATACCTCAGAGGGTGACCGAGGGGATCCTTCCCCATCATCAAAGTCTGCGTCTTCAGTGAAGGACTCCTCTGTGGAGTCCATGTGCTTCTTCTTGCACGAACCTTTCTGGTGAACTTCCTCAGAGGGGGAAGATGGGGAAGACAATGGAAAGGGGGTTTCCTGTGGGAATACGTCCTGAGGCCCTTGCGCCCGGTGTCCGCTAGGTGCGACTTGTGAACATAGTGGTCCAGAGGAGGGCGGGGAGATAGAAAGCACAGTATCACCAGCAGAAGCCAGAGCCTTCTCCATCAGTTGGAAGGCTGGTCCACTTGAAGAAGGGTGAGTGCCCAGGACAGGGGTCACTCCACAACCTAAGTGGCTCACCTTGCCGACCCAGAGTCCCCAGGTGGCTGTGAAAAGTACAGTTTTGTACCTACCATAAATGTAGATGTTCGAGGATTCCCTTGCTGCAGTCCTGACAATTGGGTATAGTCCGCGTCCCAGTCGGCCCGAATACCAGAGTATAAGGCTGACGTCGGTCATGGCGCCTTAGACTGACGTCAGTACGTCAGGGTACAAATGCGGATGACCGACGTCATTTCCTCAGTCTTATCTTGCCCCAGATGTCAGAAGACCCAAAAGACAAGTCCCAAAACAACCTGCACCAAAAACATGTACAATATATACAGTAATATATACAAAAATATAAGCATGTAATCTCACCTACACAACCACCCTCAAACTCAGAGGGGAAGGAGGGAGGGTAAATTGGACTGATGCAAGGTGATCCTCGAACATCTACATTTATGGTAGGTACAAAACTGTACTATGTTCTTCTTCCTTGCTGCAGTCCTGACAATTGGGTAGAATCCCAAAGCAGAGGTAAGGGAGGCTGGCAAATTATAAAGTAGCAGGAGCTGACAACATGCCTTGTAAAACAGCTGAGGCAAAACCAGCTCTAGTCTTAGAGTATATAGGCAGGTGATAATGCCTAGAGAAAGTATGCACTGAACTCCAAGTAGCTGCCTCCAGAATATCCTTAGTTGCCACCCCTTAGAAATGCTGTTGAAGTGGCAGTAGCCCTAGTGGAATGAGGCCTAATCCCAGCTGGAACCTCTTTGCCATGATGGGAATAACAAAATGCAATGCAAAAGCCAATCCACCTAGAAATAGTTTGTTTTGACACAGGCTTGCCCTGTGAACTTAAAGCAAAAGAAACAAGTAACTGCTGAGACTGCCTAAAATCTTTAGTCCTGCTCAAATAATAACGCAATTGCCTGTGTACATCTAAAGTGTGCAAAATCTTTTCCCCTTTATTTTGAGGATCTGCAAAAAAGCGAGGCAAATGAATAGTTTGGTTTAAAGCCACACTAGAAACCACCTTAGGCATAAAGGAAGGATTAGTGCGTAATGATACCCTGTCCTTATGGAAAATCAAAAGGGCTCTACTGCCATAAGGGCCTGCAACTCAGACACCCTTCTTGCAGAAGTAATAGCCAACAGAAAAGCAGTCTTCCATGACAAATATTTCAATTCAGCAGTAGCTGCAGGCTCAAAAGGTTGTAGAGTAAGTTTTTCCAACACAAAATTGAGATCCCAAGCAGGAGTAGGAGCTCTACGTGGGGTCTTATATTCTTTGCCCCTCTAAGAAACTGCTTGAACAAAGGATGAAAACAAAGGTGGGTCACAATCATAGTGAGCTGAAATTGCTGCAGCATGAATCTTTATGGAAGAGAAAGACAAACCTTTGTCCAATAATTCAGTAAGATATTGAAGAGCCACACTCAAATTAGGCTCTGAAATCTCCAAATTCTTTGCTGTACTCCAAAATAAAAATCTCTTCCATTTTTCTGCGTACACTCTCCTAGTACTAGGCCTTCTAGCTTCCATAATCACATTTAAAACTTGTTGAGGAAGCTGAGACCTACCATGCTTCAACACAGAATATGCCAAGCTGTGAGATGAAGAGATGGAAGCTTGACATTGAGCAGATGACCGTCCTTCTGAGATAACAGATGAGGAATCAGAGGTAAAGGCCATGGAGGCTTCTTTACAAGACTCCTTAGAAGTGGGTACCAGTGTTGCCGAGGCCAATCTGGAGCTATCAAAATCATCCTTGGCCTGTCCTGTCTGACCTTTAGTAATACCTTTGGAAGAAGAGGTAGAGGTGGAAAGGCATAGACATGAAGGTTTTTCCAACTGAAAGACAGAGCATCCACTTTCCAAGCTGTGTGATGAAACCCCTTTGTGCAATACTTTGGCAGCTGGTGGTTTAGTGGAGAAGCTTAACAGATCTATGTCTGGAGTTCCCCATGACACTGTCAATTTCTGAAATACATGAAGATCCAGTTTCCACTGTGGGGATCCATGATTTGTCTGCTTAATACATCTGCTAGGGAGTTCTGTGCTCCTGGCAGAAACCTTGCCTGAAGAGTCAGTTGCAGGCTTAACGCAGTCTCCCATAGAATCATTGCTTGCCTGCATAGAGGATAAGAATGAGTTCCCCTTGCTTGTTGATGTACCACATGACAGTTGTGTTGTCTGTCAGAATCAACACCTGCCCTGGAAGAAGTAACTCCTTGAACGCCATCAATGCAAACTGGACTGCTAACATCTCCTTCATGTTGATATGTAGATGCTGTAGTCTGGCAGGCCACTTGTCTTGTATCCACTTTCCATTTAGATGAGCTCCCAAGCAGTGTCCGAGGCATCTGTCGTTAAAATCTGACTCGCCTCTGGCCGGGTCACAGAGAGTCCCTTGTTTAGGTGACATTCCTGAGCCCACCACAAGAATTCCTTTTGAAGGCAAGGTATTATTTGAATGACAGTGTCCAAATCTTGGCAGTGCTGTGTCCATACATTTTGAGATACCATTGCAGCTTCCTCATATGCAGTTTGGCATTGGGAAGCACCAGAATACAAGATGCCATGAACCCTAATGCTTGAAGGACTGTCCTTGCAGTCAGCACGGACTGATGAGATAGTTGATGGAAGTAAAGTGACAGCCTCTTTTGTTTGTCCGGGGTTAAAAGGCCATCTGGGCTGCTGTATTCAGTCTCACACCCAGAAAGCACATGTCTTGAGAGGGTACTAGACTGGACTTTATTTCGCTCACAGAATACCCTAGGCATCTTAGCACTGCTATGACATATTCCAGATGCTGTAGAAGGTGTTCCTTTTCTTGAGCCAAAATCAGGCAGTCGCCCAAGTAAGGATAAATTTGAATGCCTTGAAGCCTGAAGTAAGCTATCACTGGAGCCAGAACCTTTGTGAATACTCTGGGCAGTAGATAAGCCAAAGGGCAATGCAGAGAACTGATAATGAAAATCTCCAGTTCGAAACGCAGATACTTTCTGCAACTTAGCCTTATGGGCACATGAAGGTAAGCTTCCTTGAGATCCAAAGTTACCATCCAGTGATCCTTGCCCAGCAGAGGTAACAGTTGCTGTAACGTCAACATCTTGAACTTGGGAATGTCCAGATAAGTGTTGAGGATAGATAAATCCAAAATTGGTCTCCACGTGTTCCCCTTCTTTGGTACTAGGAACAGGCGAGAATAAAATCGAAGCCCCTTTCTGACACAGGGACTGGCTGAATAGCCCCTATCTGGAGTAACTGAGAAACTTGCTTGTGAGCCTCTTTTCTTTGTGGAGGAGGAACATCTGGCATGCCTTTGAAAGGGGCATTGTGTGGAAATAAAATCTGTACCCGTGATGAATGATATCCAGCACCCATCTGTCTTGAGTGATTAAATCCCAATTTTCTTTGAAAAGAGACAATCTTCCTCCCAAAGGAGCTGCCAGACGAGAGTCCACTGGCAGCTGAAAAGGCAGGTCATTGGTTCTGCTTACGAAAGGACTGACCCCTGCCCTCACCAGAAGTCTGAGCAGGTGAACTGTCTGATCTAGGCCTAAAGAACCTTGAGCCCTGCCCCTACCACGCCTAGACCTACCCCTAGACTGGGAACCATAAGCAGGATATGTCCACCCCTTAGCAGGCCAATTTCTACTAAATCTCGGAGGCTGCACCTGCAAAAAATCTTTAACAGTCTGCATAGACTTAGCTTTGTCCTCCATTTTCTTTAAAACTGCTTCCACAGGCGGTCCAAACAACACATCAGACTGTAAAGGAGCATCCAAAATCCTGGTCTTAACATGCTCAGCTAAATTCTGATCCCTCAACCAGGCATGCCTGAAGAACAGAACTAGTGGCAGCCACCCTCGAGGAGGCCTGCACAGCATCAAAACCACATTGCAAAGAATGCTTACCCACTTGTTCAGACACATGAACTAAATCCAGCAACTCTTTACACTCTATACCTTCCGCCAAAGCATCCACCTTAGATTTCAATTGTGAAAGGAGATAATTTTGATATTTTAGCATGTGAAACTGACAATTCAACGCTCTCATGGCTAGAGTGGAAGAAGTATATACTTTCTTACCCCACCTATCCAAAGCCCTTGCCTCTTTATCAGAGGGTACAGGATTTGTAACCACAGAAGCTTTAACACCTTTAGGCCCCTGAGAAACAGTTTCTGGGTGAGACTGGGACTCTTAAACAAATACTTATGAGCTTCGGGCACCCTATAATACCTATCAGGCTTAACAGGAGCAGGAGGCAAGGAATCAGGGTTCAGAGAAGCCTCTGCAAAAACATCCTCCACCACATTCAACACAGGAGGAATAGCTAAGGGCCTATGCTGGGGCAAAAACAAGAATTCCCTAAGCCTTTTTCTGGAGTCAGAGTAATCTTGGCCTTCCCATTTAAAGTGCTCCCTCATGGAGTGAAGAGTCTCTGAAAATGAAAAATCCTCAGGAGGAGAAGCTGAAGGAGTGGAATCATCCACATCAGAATCAGAATAAGTAGGAACTCTGCAAGTCTTCCACAGAAGACTCTGAAGCCTGTGAACACTGTTCAAAACTATCAAACTCCTGTTCCACCCTAGGCCTCTTATCAGGTGGGGGCACAGAACCTCTAATCAGAGTAATCAAATCTTCTGCCATTTTAAGCATATGTTTCTTAGGCACAGAGCCCGAAATGCTAGGAGAAGCCCCTACAGAAGCTGAACTTGGCCTTCCTCTAAAAGAAGCTTTGGCAACAGAAGGAGAGGCCCTAACTACCTTGGGAAGAGAGGGAAGAACAGTTACCTGAGAAGCCCCTCAGCCTGGCCTACCTCCTGAGAGGGCACATCCTGTAACAGTAAAGTATCTGCCTGAGACTCCATAGAGACTCCTGGCAAAACCTCTGGCTCCCTGAGCCTTCTAAAGGACCGACGTCCGGACTGCCGGTTCCTCACCCCTAGACTTCACTGTTTTGTCCTTGCGCTTTAGATGAAGCAGGCGCCGGAGCATCCGACGGCATAGTATAATTGCAACGCTTCCCAAACACTAACCTAGCACAATCAAGCCTCCTCTTAATAGTGCGCTTTGTTAAATCTAGCACAAGAGCGGCAACCAACAACGTCGTGCTCAGGCCCTAAACAAGGTATACACAATGTATGATAATCCCTATGCGGTATCTGCTTCCCACAAGAAATACAGTTATTCACTTTTTCTGACATCCGTTAAATACTGAGGCAAGAAAAACCAAAATGTTCCAACGGGGTTACTTAGCCAACTCTGTATTCGGTCTGAAACTCCGGTTTCGGAAAATCTCAGAACGCCAACCTGCACTCGCAAAATTGCTTCTGCATCGGACCATGCGGCAAAAAAGACTAAGGAAATGACGCCGGTCATGCGCATTAGTACCCTGACGTACTGACGTCAGTCTAAGGCGCCATGACCGACGTCAGCCTTATACTCTGGTATTCGGGCCGACTGGGACGCGGACTATACCCAATTGTCAGGACTGCAGCAAGGGAAGACGAAGAACATCATCAAATTACACATGTCACAACTATCATCCTGGGTCGTAGCAAAACATTCCTGCCACGAAGGCAACTGCAGTTCCTTAGTGAGGTCCATAAAGGGAACCGTACAGGGGGAATACTGTACTATATCAAGGGGCTTCAAAGGCAATGAAGGAGGAGAATAAGAGGGGGTCTTTGGCGATGGGTGATCACCTCTCAAGGAAGGACAGGTCCTGGGGGGCGGGATACCTCTGGCCAGAAGCACTTGATCCAAAAGACGCAACACGTCGTGTTCAGAAAGGCTTCTAGTGGACCTCACGAACACAGCTGAGGGAGAAACAGGTCTGTCCACAAAAGAGACAAGCTCAGTGCCCACCTCAACAGTCCGCACTGAAAACAATGGTGCCAAGAGAGAATGGACTACGGGTGTCTGCACCGAGGAAATCATTGCTGCAGAGGTCACGGTCTGCATTGAAAAAAAGATCGGTGCCAAAGTGGTTGCCGGTACCAAAGCTGGAACCGACAAAATTGGTGTCAATAACTGAGGCGTCGGTTCCGGGTAAGATATCGGAGCCAATGTGGTTAAGGTCTGCGCCGACTGAACAGTCGGTGCCGATGTGGTAGTCTGAAGCGAGGAGCCCCTCGGTACCGATACAGCAAAGGTTACAGTAGACTGAGCCGAAATCACTAATGGCGCCGAAGGACTTGGTGCCGAAGGTCTAGGCACCGAAAGCAATGGGGCCGACCGAGTGAGCTCTGAAGCAGAAATCTTAGCCCTCTTAGGTCTTGGGTGGCAGGATTCCCCAGCCGGGGACGAAGGTAGAGAATTGGCCTTTGTAGGATCATCCAATTTTTTTCTTATGGGCTTTAGAAGGGGTTGAAGCCTCCAACCCAGAAATAGCCTCTGAAAAAGGAAATTTAATAAGTCCCTTCAGTAACAATTTATTTTTCCTCTCAATCAAAGTTCTGTTGGAAAAGTTCTTACAAATACTACAGGGTGGGTCAACAGATAAGTGAGACACACCCAAGCAATACACACACACAGAGTGTACATCTGACGTAGGTAATTTGTGTCCACAATCAGAACACCTTTTAAATCTTGGGACTACCTTTTTTACCTGTCATGATAGAAAAGGAGAAAGAAGAAATGGTACCAGCAATGGTACGAAAGAATACCCGAAGGTAATGAAGAAGAGAAGAGTTTAGCAACGATGGTAAGGGAGAAAATACCTCGCGGTAAAAAGTGCAGAGTAAAGGGAATGAAAACTCAAGGAAATATAGTCGCTAAATGCGATAAGGTAAGAGACAACAAATTAGAAACGTTTCTGACAGAAAAGGTTATATTAGACTAGTCTGACAACAAACATCTATACTTAGCTCAAGAGAAGCAGCTTGACACGACCGAATGGTAACACGACAAACGAAATCTGAGGTAACAAGGAGAGGGGAATTCTGGATAAGAGTTTAGCGCAAGAGTTTGCAGCTGACGCGAGCTTGGAAGATGGCCAGCTCGGTTCCGAGGTCGGAACAGATACCCATACGTAAGGAATGAACAAGGATTAACAATATCGGATCCCTTTTTACAAACGCCAGATGATTTAGAAGTATGCCCTGGTTTTCTGCCTGAATTAGACAATCGTCCATGTATGGTTATATCTGAATATTTATTTGCCTGCAAAATGCAATAACTGGAGCCAGGCACTTTGGCTTGTCTACTGCACCCAGAGTATTCACAAAGGGCAGTGCAGAGAAATGATAATGCAAGTAGCCTGCTTTGAAGCGTAGGTATCTTCTGCAAGATTCCCTGACTGGGATGTGCAGGTATGCTTCTTTTAAATCTAGAGTTGCCAACCAGGCATCTTTGCCTAGCATAGGAAGTAGGAAGTAACTGGTGAAGAGTCGGCATCTTGAATTTTGGAGTCTCCAGAAAGGTGTTTAGAGAATACAGATCCAGGATTGGACGCCATGATTTGTCTTTTCTGGGTACCAGAAAAAGCCTGGAATAGAAACCTTATCCCTTTTCCTCTTCTGGTACCAGCTGAATAGCCCCCATGCTTAAAAGGGTAAGTACTTGTTTTTGAACCTCTGCCCACTGATTTGGGGGCACGTCTGGCCACCCGGTTGGTGTTGGCAACATGTGGAAATGAAATCTGTATCCCTGGGACACAGGATTTAAAACCCATTTGTCCTGGGTTATGAGTTCCCAGTTCTTTGCATGAAGAGCAATCTTTCCCTTTAAAAGGGCGGTTAAAAGACAAGTGCTTGGTAATTTTAAAAGGAAGTCATTGAGACTGTATAGGGGGTGTCTTATTTCCAGATTTGGAAGTGGAGGCCCCCCACTGCTTAGTTCTGAGAGCCCCCTGGGACTGAAACCTGGGGTTTTTGCTGTGTCTGGTTTTGGCTTGAGAAGGGCTGGAAAGGACCAATTTAGGCCAGTGCCTACTAAATCTTGGAGGTTGCACTTGTAAGAAATCTAACAGTTTGCATAGATTTAGCTTTATCCTCCATCTTTTTTAGAACTTCTTCAGCCTTATTAACAAACAGACGGTCCTTATTTTAAGGAGCATCCAAACACTTTAGCTTTAACATGATCAGGCAAAGATTGCTCCTTAAGCCAAGCATGTCTTCTAAGCACAAACCCAGTAACAGCAGCCCTGCAGGAGGCCTCTAAAGAATCAAAACCACATTGCAAAGTATGTTTTCCAACTTGTTCAACAGAATGCAAATCCTGTAAAGCTTCATTTTCCATATAGTCAGGAATCAACATCATTTTCTGTTTAAGCAGTCCGATAATATGCTGTTGATATTTTAACATATGAAATTGGCAGTTTAAAGCTCTGATTGCCAAGTTTGCAGAAGTATAAACCTTTTTACCCAATCTGTCCAGCGCCCTGGAGTCTATCAGAAGGGGTAGGATTTTTAGCAATAGAAGCCTTAATGCCCTTGGGTCCCTGAGAAATGGTTTCTGGATCTACAAGATTTTTGAAAAGGAACTTGTGGGACTCAGGAACCCTGTAGTATCTGTCAGGTTTTACTAGGAGCGGAAGCAGGGAATCGAGGGGCCAAACTGGATTGCGTGAACACATCATCAACAATGTCTAGTACAGGAGGTATAGCCAAAGGCCTATGCTGAGGTAGGAGGAAATCCCTAAGCCTCTTTTTTGAATCAGAAAATTCCTGGCTTTCCCAGTGGAAATGCCCCCTTAAAGTATGTAAAGTTTCCCCAAAAGAAAAATCCTCAGGAGGGGAAGCAGAGGGAATGGAATCCTGTGCATCAGAATCCTCATAAGTAGGTATGGACAAATCCAGGTCATTAGAAGAGTCAGAAAAAAACAGAATCCTGATCAGAAGATTCATAATCGAGCTCAGCCCTAGGCCTCTTTATCATTTGATTTTTAGGCATAGAGGCCTGAACATGCGGCCTGGGCGTCGGTTTTTTAGACATGGCTTGAGATTTAGGCCTTAGTAATGAAGGCGGTGTCGATTTAATATGCAAGATTTAATATGCAAGTCTGCAGGCCTGAATACACCCTCAGAAGCAGATGCCTGCACAGCGGCTCCAGACCCATCCAAGGTAGAGACATCCACGGGTCCCATATGTGAAGCATCTCACAGCATACCGGACTCTAAATGGGTCTCGGTAGAGGCCTACGAATCAGAAGTAGCGAGTATCAGGGGCTGCGAAAGAGCATCACTTAGTACCGGCGAACTGGCTTAGGACAAGCGTCTTCGGTAGTTTTGGACCTCGGCGGCCTGTCTCTGTCTTTATCTTTGTGTTTTTTCTGAATCCCGGTAGTCTGATGGCTAACCGATGACATTTCTGGGTAATTAAACAGAGAACCGAAATATTTAGAGGCAAAAATGTACCAATGACTGATAGTGCGCTGATTAAATAAAGCACAAAAGCGACAGCAAGGTACGTCGTGGTCAGGGCCTAGGCAAGGAATACAGTACGAATTAAAAATCTTTATGAGGTATTTGCTTTCCACAAGTAATGCAATTATTAACTTTTACTGATATCGGTAAGGAGCAAGAAAAAGTTTTCCCAACGGGGTACTTGGCTTTAAGTTGAAGACTTCGGTTCTGAAACTCGAAAACGAAAATTTCAGGAGTCGGCCGACCGGCACTTGCGAACTGCATCTGCTTCGGGCACTGCACGGCAAGAAAGACTGATGTAATGGCGTTAGCTGCATGTTTTATACCCAACGACCTGAAGTCATGGAAGAAGGGACAGCAACCAACACAGGACATAAGACTTTGTTAATCAGGCCGACTGAGGGCAACCTGCCAGCAGATTACCCAAATGTAATATCTGCAACAGAGAAACATGACAAACATCAAAATATTTCCAAAGTTAACTACAACCTCCTGAGAACAGGTATGAGAAGCTTCAGAGCCACCGTCCCTTCAGTTGGAACTAGCACTAATGTCTAATCCTACACCAAAAAAACTACATGAGCACCTACATAGCTACATGGACTCAGAAATACCTGACAAAACCAAAACATCTTCCTCGATGAAGAGTAAGCCTGTCTGGTGGACGACAGCAATAAACAAACTCTATAACAAAAGGAAAAGAAAATTACTGTTCAGATCCAAGGAGCAGCAGGTGCCAAGTTGGAAACAATCTCTCCTTTGTCTGAGCAAGCAAATAAGGTTACTGGTGAAGTCCTCTAAGGCTAACTTAAGAGTCCAAACTGGCCACACCCACTAAGGATAATCACAAGGCCTTCTTCACATATGGCCGCAATCTTAAAGGTAACACCCAAATCTGCTCTGAACTGGTGGTCAAGAACACCACATACACAAACACCGTAGATATAGCAAACCTGCTGGCAGACAGTTTTAGAGTGAAAATTTCACTGGGCCCCGGCCCCCCCATCAGTAAACCAGGACTTCCCAGCACCTGCCCCCCTCTCATCACCAAGCAAGCAGGTCTTTAATGCCCTCTCAAAAGCAAAAAATACAGCCTCCATGGGAACAGACAACGTCCCTGGATGCATCCTACATGAACTCTGGCAAGAGCTCTCAGCACCATTAGGCACACTATTCAACCAAAGCCTGAGCACTAGCTTTGTCCCAGTAGAACGGAGACAGCCACTGTTATCCCTCTACAAAGGTACAGCATCTACTGACCCAGGCAATTATAGGCCCATCAGCCTAACCAGCCTGATCTGCAAGGCCATGGAATGCATTAAAGACCTTATAAACAAGGACAATGGCAACCTCCAAACACTTGACCCTACACAGTTTGGTTCTGTCAAAGGAAGATCACGCCTGTTAAACTTGGTTGACTTCAAAATGGCCATCAGAGCCATGGAGGAGGGGAAGATCTGCACACTACCTGCCCTGACTTAACCAAAGCTATGGACGAGGGGAAGATGGTGTACACCACCTACCAAGACCTAGCCAAAGCCTTCAACACTATTTCCCACCACCTACCCAGGCCTAGCCAAAGCCTTTGTCACTATTCCCAACTCGGACATAATAGATAAACTCTCCCAGCTAGGCACTGAAGACGTATGTTACCAAAGAGTAGCTAACTGGCTCACTGATAGAACCCTCTCAGGCAAAATAGGGGAAGCCGACTCTAGTAGACGACCCGTAATGAGAGACAGTCCTCAAGGATTGGACTTGGGCATCTACTGTTTGGGATATACTTTCCTGAGGTGCAAGCCAAAACCAGTGGTTTTAACTCCAAGATGGGTGCTTAAATTCCCCTAGTGATATAAACATCCTCCAAGAGGGCCTTAACCAAACTAATGACTGGTGCCCAGAAGCATGGCCTCAAACTGAATGCCCATAAATGCATCATTATCCCCTTTGGGAAAAATGGTATCCCCACTAATTATCACATTAATAACAAGCACGCAATCAGTCGTGAGGGACTTGGGCACCCAGGTTAAGAGCAACCTGACTTTTGACGACCACGTTGCCTCCATTGTACGGAAGGCCTTCTATATGATCCACCTCATAAGTAAGGGTATTTCATCCAGGAACAAGGAGGTCATAACATCCTTGTACTCCTCCCTTATCAGACCCATTATCGAGTACAGTGCCCTCTTCGGCATGTACCGTGCCGAACACATGCAGCAGCTGGAGAGACCACAGAGGTTCCTGACCAAGAAACCCAGGATCTCAAACACCTATCATATACAGATAGGCTAAAAGCCCTGTCCCTCTACTCAGTCTCATACACACTGCTCAGAGGTGACCTGTGCCTGGCATACAAGGCAGTATCAGACTCAGCTTTGATGGAGTTGCGGCATATCCGTAAGTCAAACTCCACTCACTCAACCCGCATGCAAGACTTCAACCAGGTCTGTGAAATTAATAAAACTTGTTGTTAGGGTAGATTTATGTCCCAAAAGACTCCATCTGTGGGCTAGACTCTCTCTCCTTATCAAGCAGAGTACCTCACTAGCCCTGTTCAAGAGGAACCTGGACTGGCCGGGAAACTGAAAATACACCCCTGGGATCCCACCCGTGTCCCTGCTGGACAGGTAAAACTGGTGCTGGCTTTGTCGGAACATGGGAGTAATTCTTGGCTAGGCATATAACGGCCTACGGGCCAATAGCCCAGCATTGTCCTATGCACCTATGAGATGCCCTGTCCTTGTGGAAAATTAAAAAATGTTGGCAAGTCATAAGGGCGTGGAGTTCAGGAACTCTTCTAGCAGAAGTGATGGCTTCCCATGTGCAAAATTTTAAAGAAGCTGCCATTGCAGGCACAAAGACAAAATTTAGATTCCCAAGGAGAAGGGACAAGTCTCCTGGGAGGTCTAATGTGAAGGATGACTTTTAGGAAGAGCTTACCTTCTAACCTAGAAGCTAGAGGAAAAAATAAAGGCAGGCATGCTGAAATGCCTGATAGATGGGCTTTAACAGAAAAGGCCAACTGAGCCTTAAGTAGCTCACACAAATAGGAAAGAACCAATGGAAGATCCACTGAAAATGGATCTAGGTCTTTCTTTGGACAACAGATAGAGAACGTCTTCCATTTGGATAAATAAGATCTCCTAGTGTTGGGTTTCCTAGCGTCCTGCAGAGCTAGAAGCACATCCTCAGAAAAAAAGGTGTCGGAAAGGGATCAAAAGCCTATCACCCCCAAAGTTAGATTCAGGGAGATGAGATGTTCATATACATATGTGTTTACTAGGCTAACTACCACAAAGGCCTTTTTAAGCCTAGCCATGCATCCCAAATTTCTGACAAGTTCTGATACCCTGGATAAATACAAGCATAAGCCTGGGAGATGAACCACTTACAAGATATGTGTGCCAAAACCAAGGATGAATTTCCGGCTACCCATCCATCCAATTGTTCAAGTTGCACTTGAATTGGGTTATGGATGAGCTCTGCTTCACATGGGCTGGGGAGCCTGTTCCGTAGACGGGGTAGTCTCTGGGATACATACCAATCTTTCCAGCAGGTCCGATTTATATCATAGGCAAGATTTAAATCTTTAGAATGGGTAATTCTGGTACTGTTTGTTTTGTGGATATGCAGGAGGACCATCAGAGTGGTGTCTGACAATGCCCTGTATGCCAGGCATATATCTCCCCTCAAAAGCCTGTAGGAGACAGACTACAGGGATACGGCCTTGAGGCAGTCTGAACAGGACATATTACTTACGCCCTGTATTCTTTTAGTGAGGAACCTCTGTGGACGTTACAGTTGCTGGATATGCCTAGTTAGGTACATACCAAAGGGTGCATTGTACTCAATGAGAGGTATGATGAATGCCGAATACAGTGGAACAATGACTTTCTTGGACTTAGATGCCATACCTTTGTTTATACATGTGGATAGATAGGCGATCCCATGCTTTTGTAAGAAGAGCCACCCTGTAGGGTAAACTTGTGATGATTCATAGGATCATAGGAGGTTACTAGGCTAATGACCGTGGGGCCCTTGCAAGCCTAGCCAAGAATTTATCCCAAGAAAGAAACCTCAGTCCGCAC